>NW_022196904.1:137111856-137132156 GCF_008632895.1 Mastomys coucha
AAAACAAAAGCAAAAAACCAAAAACCTGATGAGCAGTCCCATTCTCTGTTACCCACATATCATCCCAGAACTGAGTCTTTCCTGAGAGTCTAGAAGTTTGGCAGAGACAGAGCCAGTCCTGTTTAATGGTCCAGGTACCACCCAGCTCATTGTAGCTCCAAGATCCAAATAAAAATGCAAGGAACTGCCAGGCAGTGGAGGCAAACACCTTTAATCCCAGCACTTGGTAGGCAGAGGCAGGCAGATTTCTGAGTTTGAGACCAGCCTGGTCTACAGAGTGAGTTCCAGGACAGCCAGGGCTACACAGAGAAACCCTGTCTCAACAAAACAAAAAAGAAAAAAATGCAAGGAACTAACACACACTCTGACTAACAGAGGGTTTTGTAAATATAAACTTGTTGATCCCTGTTGAAAACTAAGGAAGTGCTGGGCGGCGGTGGTGCACACTTTTAACCCCAGCACTCAGGAGATAGAGGCAGATAGGTCTTTGAGCTTGAGCTCAGCCTGGTCTACAGAGTTTCAGGACAGCCAGGGATAAACAGAGAAAACCTGTCTGAAAAGCCTGAAGCCTGGCCCAGAGTGCAGCCAGGATAAGCAGTGCTGCCACCTCCATGCTGTACTCTCTCCTTGGTCTCACCTGTCATGACCTCTCTCCAGCCAGCTCCTTACCTGGCATCAGGAGGCTACACACCAAGGGTTCTAGTCACGTCTCCACCATTGGCAGGAAGTGCCTTGCTCAAAGAGTTGAGCAATCCACGAATTCTCTGAATCTGGATTCCATTCTTTTGTGTCTTGTTGACCCACTCACCTACCTTCAGGACATTTGTGGGGTCTCCAACCTCACCCCTCATTCTAGGAGCATCCATACATAGCTTTATGGGTTAGGCAGGCTGTGGATTGGTCCAGTTTGGTCCCTGCAGCTAACTCACTAGGGAACCTGAGTGGAATTGTTTCACTTCTCAGAGCTTTGGATTCCCCTGTGCAATGTCACCTAATGGATGAAATGACATAACCATGTAAATATTGTAAAGACATATATATATAAATCTACATATATATGTATATATATATATATATATATATATATATGTATGTATGTATGTAGGTTTTTCGAGACAGGGTTTCTCTGTATAGCCCTGGCTGTCCTGTAACTCACTCTGTAGACCAGGCTGGCCTCGAACTCAGAAATCCTCCTGCCTCTGCCTCCCAAGTGCTGGGATTAAAGGCATGCACCACCACTGCCAGCTAACAGATATTCTTATCAATCTTAATGGAATCAATAACAAATAGCAGCACTCCTGATTGTCTACCATTGTTCTGAGATCTGGAGCTAAAATTGTGCCTTCCTGAGAGGTTAGTGAGACAGACAACAAACACGTGAACAGAGCAGAAGAAGGTTTCCAGCCTGGGGTGGAACTCACCCAAAAGTGCTGGCCAGGCCTGGCATGCAAGCCCAGCCCTGTGGAGGTGGAGGTAGGAGAGACACCATCCTCAGCTGCACCTAGAGCTTGAGGCCCAAGATTCTGTCTAAAAAGGGGGGGTAGCTGGGTGGTGGTAGCACACACCTTTAGTCCCAGCACTCAGGAGTCAGATCCGGGCAGATCATGGAGTTCAAGGACAGCCAGAACTACACAAAGAAACTCTATCTCAAAAAATAAGAGAGTGGGGAAAATAGCCCTTGCTTCTCTTGCAGATGACCCAGGTTTGATTCCCAGCACCCGCCCAGCAACCCACAACCATCTGTAGTACCAGGGGTTCAGGAGATCCAATGACCTCCTCTGGCCTCTGAAAGTACCAAGTATGCACATAGTGCACAGACATGCCTGCACACACAACATGCACACATAAAATAAATATACCAAAGTGTAAAGGTCTGTGCCTTTAATCAGAGCACTTGGAAGGCAGAGGCAGGTGGATCTCTGTGAGTTCAAGACCAGCCAGGACTACATAATGAGACTCTGTCTCAAAATAAATAAATTGTATGTTTGGGTTTTTTTTTTGGTTATGTTTTTTTAAAGATTTATTTATTTATTATGTGCAAGTACACGGAGCTGTTTTCAGACACCCCAGAAGAGAGCATCAGATCTCATTACAGATGGTTGTGACCACCATGTGGTTGCTGGTATTTGAACTCAGGACTTAGGCTCCTTTCTGACAAACTACAGGGGCTGTCTGAGGGTTGCCCTCCACACAGCTTCAGTTCCAGGTTTTCTCATAGTCTCCTCAATGGTGATGAGTAAGGTCTTCCCTCTGATATTAGTCTGCAAGTGTGCCAGGAGGGGGGTGTCTTTCCTAGACAGACCCTGCTTCACGAACCAGCCTGAAGGGTACCAGCCACTCCTTGGTGAGGCCCCGAGAGCCTAAGGAGACTACCAGAGATTGCATCTGTGCACGGTCACTGCCAGACGGTCTGAGCTGGTCTCATCGCTCCTTCCTGTCCCTGAGTCCCTGCAGCAGCCCAGGACAAGGGTTGTCTCCACTCCCTCTCACAACAACATGTGCTACTGGTCATATACTCCTTCTAGGACTTTCCTTTGGGCTTTTCCACACCAAGTTCCTGTGTCACTCTGATGCCCCTTCTGGGTCCTTGGGATGACTCTCTGTCCTCCCTGGTGTACAGGAATGGTAACTTACCTGTTTCTTTTCTTTTTTTTTTTTTAAGATTTATTTATTTACTATTATATGTAGGTACACTGTAGCTGTCTTCAGACACACCAGAAGAGAGCATCAGATCTCATTATGGGCATCAGATCATGGTTGTAAGCCACCATGTGGAATTGAACTCAGGACCTTTGGATGAGCAGTCAGTGCTCTTAACCGCTGAGCCATCTCTCCAGCCCAACTTACCTGTTTCTATGGGTCCTTTTCTTTTTCTTTCTTTAAAGATTTATTTATTGTATATGAGTACACTGTAGCTGTATTGATGATTGTGAGCCATCATGTGGTTGCTGGGAATTTGAATTCAGGACCTCTGCTCACTCTGGCTTAAAGATTTATTTATTATTATATGTAAGTGCACTGTAGCTGTCTTCAGACTCACCAGAAGAGGGCATCAGATCTCATTGCGGATAGATATGAGCCACTATGTGGTTGCTGGGATTTGAACTGAGGACCTTTGGAAGAGCAGTGAGTGCTCTTAACCTCTGAGCCATCTCTCCAGCCCTCCATGGGCCCTTTTCTTGAACCAATTAAGTCACCTTTCCCACAGTGTAGCTGCACTCTGCATGCTGAGGAATGAGCCTATGTCCCCAGTCTGCCATGGGCTCAAGTGACTTGATGGGGATTTCCATAGTGATTCCCTCTCCTGTCTTCTTCTCTCCCCCTGCCAGAGAATGAGGCCAAACCCTGGGACCATATCACCTGCTTCTCCTATTGTCTACTTAACAATGGTGCACGCTCTATTTCATAGCCCCAAATCAAGCAGCCACCTCCCTCCCAGAGGTGAGGTAGGCAGCTCCTCATCTGCCCTGATACAGTGCCCGCTGATCCAACATTTCTTACGGTGACTTACATACCCACTCAGACCCCAAACTGCACTGCCCTCTGCCCTTCCCACCCCCTTGCTTGCCTGGCTTTTCCTCTGACTTGGAAAGGACAGAGGTTTTTGGTTTTGTTTATGTTTTACCCACTCTTACCTCTGCATGACTCTTTGCAGTCTTTTTCACCTTTCTCAGCTTCCAAGCATTCCCCTCATTACTTCTTCAGTATGGAAAAGCCTGTTTGAAAGACACTGTCCCGGGACCCCCATAGTCCACCACTGCTTTTGCCCCGTTCACAGTTGGGTGACTAGATCTCATTTCATGGGCAAGAAATCCAATTTTTGGAGAGCTCAGAATTCCAAGCCTGGACTGTGAAACTGTGCTGTGTTCCAAGGTGAGCCACGGCCTACTCTGGGCAGGGGAGGGTCAGGTTTACACCAGTTCAAAGGAAAAAAATGAATGTAAAAAACGTTCAGCACCACTCCTGCCAGGTGGTAAGTATTCAGTGTTACTGTTGCAGCAGCATTACTAGAGCAGGGGGCAGGGGCTCCCCCTCACAAGTCCTCCTATATTCTAGCATTGAGGAATCCTCTAGGGACACAGTGGTCACCCCCTCTCATCATTGCCACAATAGGCTGTAATGAAGAGCGCCTGAGCTACTGAACAATTCAAGCAGAATTCATCAAATGCCCTCCCTCAGTCCCTCCGAATCTACCCAAATAAACTCAGCCTTAACATAAAAACCATTAGCTCTTTGGAAAGGTGTGCCTAAAGCCAAGCCCATCCCCCTCTTCCCATCAGATTAGCACTCCCGTTTCCCTGGGAGAGGGTCTGGCATGATCCAGACTTGGCATGGTTCTAACCCTGGTCACCCCTAGCCCTACTAAGTTCTTTGAGTCGGACCCTGGATCCTGGGGCTTTCTGGCATGTTCTCACAGTACGGCCCAGATCCTGGACACCACAGCCTCCCCTTTCAGACCAGTGAGTGAGTCTAGGTCTTCTCCAGCCTTAGGCAAAATATAAGACCATTCCCCAGCCCCTGTCAACCCTTGCTCCAGGGCCCTGCTGGGCTTCTCCCCAGCCCCCTGAGCACTCAAGTAGCAACTCCCCTTCTCCGGCTGTTAGCCTGGGAAGGGGGCCAGGCCCTGAGCTCAGACCTTGGCGATTCCAGAGTGTCTGAGGCCCCGAGCCAGCGCCGCCAACCAGGCCAGACGAGGGGAAGGGGGGAGGTGGCAGGGTGGGCACCAGGAAGCCCTCTAAGGGTGGTGGGGAGTGTGCATTGGCAGGGAAGCCAGGTTTCTAGCTTTGTTCTTTCTGCTCTTCTTCTGGAGCCTAGAGGCTTCTTGCCGGGACCTCAGTGAACCCTGACCAGAAGGTGCTCTCTCCTGCTTAAATCCTTTCCTTCGAGAGAAGACAGGACTAGGAATAAGGACCCATGACTTCAGGGCTTCGAGAACCCCTACGCGAAAGAAGACCAATGGGCAAAAGTTAACAGACCTCTAGTTCTCCAAGCAAGGCTCATCTGCCTCGGTTTCCCCATTTTGACGGGATGGGAAAGTAGCTGGGCAGGGAGCTGTGCACAGGCCTCTGTACTCCGCCCGGAGGAATCTGGCGGAGTCCCCAGGTGAGGATTCTTCTGGAAAGGACCCAGCTAGGTTCCTGCACGGGGCGGGCACCTGGGGGACTATCCCCACTCCAACCGGCGCCTCCCTGCCGCACATAGTCGCTTCGCCGGGCAGCAGCGAAAGACGCTTGAACCAGAAGGAAAAAGAGAGAGGAGGAAAAAAAAAAATTGTCTCCCTGGCCCAGGGCCAGCGTCCCAGCCCCCCTCGCCGCCGGCGCGCTCCAGCCAGGGAAAACAACTGCTCACTTCTCCCTGCGTCCTCCCCGCGCGCTCCCTGCTTCCCGGCGGCCGCGGGAGAGGAGCCCGGCCAGGGGGAGGCGCGGAGCGGGCTGGCCGCCCGGCCTTCCTCTCCCCTCGCTCCTCCTCTCCGCCTCCACTTGCTCCGGCCTCCTCGCTCCGGCCTCAGTTCGGGGCCTGGCTGGGTTTCTCCCGGCCAGGGAAGTTTCTTCGCTCTACCCTCAGTGCAGCTTCCAGCGCTCTCCCTCGCAACGGGGATCCCGGCCGCTCCTGCTGTCCCCTCCCTGCCCTTGGCTTCTCGCCCCGCTCTGCCCTCTGCTCCCAACACTCGATCCCCTGCTCGGGCTCGACCTCCGATCTCCGAGGGTCCTGCGGCCCCGGATGCCCGGGCCCCGAGGGGCTGCCCGCGGCCTGGCCCCTGCGATGCGCCAGGCCGGGGTATCGGGGCTGCTGGCGCTACTGCTGCTGGCGCTGCTGGGCCCCGGCGGCGGGGCCGAGGGGGGGCCGGCCGGCGAGCGGGGCACAGGCGGGGGCGGGGCGCTTGCCCGCGAACGCTTCAAGGTGGTCTTTGCGCCGGTGATCTGCAAGCGGACCTGTCTGAAGGGCCAGTGTCGGGACAGCTGTCAGCAGGGCTCCAACATGACGCTCATCGGAGAGAACGGCCACAGCACCGACACGCTCACCGGTTCTGGCTTCCGCGTGGGTGAGGGCCAGGGGGCTCTGGCTGGGGACATAGGGAAGGGTAGGCAACAGCACCAAGCAGGAAACAGAGTGGAGCATTGGAGATAAGGGATGGGGAACTGGGATGCAGTGATCGCAGATCTGGGGGCCAGGGGTGTTGGGAGGCTGCAGTCCTTGGAAGACAGAGTGAGGGGCTGTATGGAAGCCTGGACTTTTAAGTATGGAATAAGGGTTGTGGCTTAAGCTGGGGTCCCGGGTGACACAGGCTTCCTGGGAGGTGCTCAGTTTTAAGAAGGAACATACAAGGGGTTGGAGAGATGAGAGCAAGGATAGAAAGTCGCACAGAAGGGGGTAAATATTTCACCCCCAAACAGAAATTTTTAAACTCTTTCAAGTTTGGCCTGGTGGAAGGAGACACCTGTGTTCTCAGAAAGGCAGAGCTAGGGTCAGGACTGGAATGAGGGAGTTAGCTATTGGCAAAATCTGAGGGGGAAAGGCTTTGAGGCCTAAGGCGTAGGATACTAAGTAGTGGAATGGGCCTGACTGGGGGAGCAGGGGTGTTGGGGTCATTTTGGGTTCCCAATCAGCTAGTCTGTTTCCTATATCACTCATAAGTTCCAAACATCTGAAAGACCCTCAGAGCTGCCTCCACCCCATGCCTGAGGGCCTCCTGGTCAATCTAGAGCCCACCCCTTCCTTTAGCATCTCTCTAAAGAGAAGGCCTGGTGCTCAAGACTCCTCCCCTGGGGCCCTGTGGGCTAGGCAGGGGGGAGGTGTCCCAGTGGTAATTACCCTCCTGGACAGGGTAATTAGGCCGTGCCCAGGATGGTACCAGGAAAACAGCCCCTCTCACACATTCTTATGTTCACTCACAGCTCCAGACCCAAGGAGTCCCACTCGTGTGCTTCCCAGTTCTCATGAGGGCTTTGTGCATGTGTGTGTGTGTGTGTGTGTGTGTGTGTGTTTGTGCATGCATGCACGAGTGTGTACACATGCACAAGCTTTGGCATGGCACGATGTGATTACTTCGTGTTTTGTGTGTCTCGGGGGTGTGTGTACAGTCACTGTCTGGGAGTGTTTACACAGTAAGCCTGTAGTATTTGTGTCAGAATGAGTCTGTGTAGGACAGGATGACTGTGCATGTGAGCGTATGCATGCCCAGCCTCTCGGGCCCCCTGCCTGGCCATCCTGTGCAGGCTGCCGTCTCTGTCCATGCTGCCCACATCCCCCAGGCTCAGTGCCCGGGCCACAGTGGGAGGATGTCACTGAGAGGTCACACTCTCACCACGATGGGTGACTCACTGGAAAGCAGGAAGAAGAGGATCCTGCCTCCTCTGGCCCAGGACACACCTCTGTTGCCCTTGAGGCCTGGTCTCCAGAGACTAGACAGGATGGGATAGGCTAGTCTGGGATGCTCTTAACCCACCCTGATGATCAGGAACGAGTTAGGGCTGCCCCTGTTAGTGTCCAGGAAAACAGCACAGCCACCTTTCCTCCCCAGAAAGTGCAGTGACCTTAGAACAGGCAGGCGAGGAGCTGCAGTTGGGACTCGGGGACCTCCTTTGGGACACAGCTCTAGGGACCACCAGGCTTTGCCCTCCAAAATGCCTTTTATAGTGGAAGAGGCAAATATGACTCCAACTCGGGAAAGTGCCAGCCAAGCTGGGCAGAGGGTGGAGAACGCAGAAATCTCCTTTCTGGGAGAGACACTAGGCCCTGAACGGTTAGATCTGGACATGAAGCAACTGGCAAGAACGTGGGAATATAGGAATGGATAACATGCAACCATGAGGGCACTGGCACATTAGTAAGAGGAAGGTTGGTAGGTCCTGGGCCAGCGGTGTGCAGGAGACCAACAGAGGGAGTTGGAGTCAAAGAAGGTTCTGGAACGTGGCCTCAAATGTTCAGACAGGGAGTAGAACAGTAAGATGAGTGAAAGGGTAGGGTTTGAGGCAGGTTATCTCGTCATGCCATGATTGTGGACAGGTGGGCAAAGGCCCTGAGGAGGACCAGAGATAAGGGACACGGCAGAGACTGCAACTGGGATGCTAGAGTCTGTTACATGTAGCTAAACAGTCAAGAATTCCCGGGGAGGGGGATAAGCCCAGGTAGCTAGAGGTCCTGAGTTCTGTCAGTATCCTGGGCCAGATCCTCGCTGGCAGCTGGGTGAGCTGGGATAGGTAGCAAGATGGAGGGAGGAGACGAGGACGAGCTAGGGGAGAAACCTGAGACCTGAACTAAGGCGAGAGCTTTGGTTGTCACTTCTGTACACTGCTCCATACACCGCTCCACACCGGGGTAAGCATCAGTAGAGCGTCCCTCGCTCTAGGGATGAGGCCCGGAGAGACGCGCATGCGCATGGGAAGTTAGTTCTCAGAGAATTAAGGGCTTGTGGCCACGAGTTAGGCCTGGAATTTAGGATTCCACAATCCAGTGAGCCCAGCACGTGGGTGATGATGACCTGAAGAGAAACCAGACCCTGACCCCTGTCTCCTCCCCAGTGGTGTGCCCTCTACCCTGCATGAACGGTGGCCAGTGCTCCTCCCGAAACCAGTGCCTGTGTCCCCCGGATTTCACGGGGCGCTTCTGCCAGGTGCCTGCCGCAGGAACTGGAGCCGGCACTGGGAATTCAGGCCCCGGACTGGCCCGGACCGGAGCCATGTCCACAGGCCCGCTGCCACCCCTTGCCCCAGAAGGAGAGTCTGTGGCTAGCAAACACGCCATTTATGCGGTGCAGGTGATCGCAGACCCTCCCGGGCCGGGGGAGGGTCCTCCTGCACAACACGCAGCCTTCTTGGTGCCCCTGGGGCCAGGACAAATCTCCGCAGAAGGTACTAGGAGACGGGCAACCCGGGGGTGCTTAAATGGGCGGGCAATAAGGGTGGTCGGATCAAGGCGCGGGCCAGGCCCTGGAGGAGCTCAGCGTCGCGACCCTCCAGGAGCGGGACAGCCCTGAGGCCACCGCGCCCCGCCCCCCAGTGCAGGCTCCGCCCCCCGTGGTGAACGTGCGTGTCCATCACCCTCCTGAAGCTTCCGTTCAGGTGCACCGCATTGAGGGGCCGAATGCTGAAGGCCCAGCTTCTTCCCAGCACCTGCTGCCGCATCCCAAGCCCCCGCACCCGAGGCCACCCACCCAAAAACCACTGGGCCGCTGCTTCCAGGACACACTGCCCAAACAGCCTGTGAGTGAAACCACAATTCCAAAAGATCAGTCATTCTATTTCAGGGTCACCTGAGTCACACCATGACCGCACACAATGGAGTGTCACAGGTTGGGGCTTGGAGAAGGAAAGAGGCCTCGGGAGAGAGGCAAGTGGGGGCAGGGCACTCAGTGATGATTCCTCTCCACATCCCTTCCTCTAGTGTGGCAGTAACCCTTTGCCTGGCCTCACCAAGCAGGAAGATTGCTGCGGTAGCATTGGCACTGCCTGGGGACAAAGCAAGTGTCACAAGTGCCCACAGCTTCAGTGTGAGTGCTGGCTCAGTGTGGTATTCCGCCCCCCCCATGAGATGATTCAGCGGTCCTTCTCTGCCCCCCAGTGCAGGCTCCGCCCCCAAATCCTCCCTCTCCTCCCCAGGGCCCTCATTTCTCTCCTGCAGAACCCCAGTGTTCCCCCCCCCATCTTGTTGCTATTGTGTCTGTCCTCTCCCTGCAGATGCAGGGGTGCAGAAGCCGGGACCTGCACGTGGGGAGCTGGGTGCTGACTGCCCTCAGGGGTACAAGAGGCTCAACAGCACCCACTGTCAGGGTATGGTCAGCTGGAGTCTGTGGACTGTAGGGTGGGCCAGTGGTCATGGGTGTGTCCCAAGGTGGGAGAGAAAGGGTCTGAGGAAGGCACAACCCTCAAGTGTGTGGAGTGGCTTGCTGCCACCTTATGGCCCCAGCTATAAGAATCAAACTGCTTATCACAGACATCAACGAATGTGCGATGCCCGGCATGTGTCGCCATGGTGACTGTCTCAACAACCCTGGCTCTTATCGCTGTGTCTGCCCGCCCGGCCATAGCTTGGGTCCCTCACGCACACAGTGCATTGGTGAGACTTGGGGACTGCTGGTCCTGTGAATTCACAAGGCTGGATGGGAGGGGCAGAGCTTCAAGCAGAGTCAAGAGGTCACAAGAGGTCAGAATAGATTAAGGGTTGATAGTAGAAAGGACAAGACCCAGAGCAGACAGAATCAGTGATGAGTCACATGACCTGAGGTCAGAGATCATGGAGGTCAGAGGAAGTCAGGGTCCTGCATATCACTGATATCACTGACTTGGTGAGAAGAACAAATTCAGAGCAACTCTAATCAGGAGTCAGTGGTCACAGAGATTTCAGCAAGTCCCATGAGGTCAGGGCTCCAAATGGATCAAAAAATTGGCAGAACAGAGAAGCAGCGTCTGAAGCAACTGGGCAGAGAGACATGACAGTGCTCAGGTCCTGCCCTCCACTACCACCCTGCAGCCGACAAACCAGAGGAGAAGAGCCTGTGCTTCCGCCTTGTGAGCACTGAACACCAGTGCCAGCACCCTCTGACCACGCGCCTCACCCGCCAGCTCTGCTGCTGTAGTGTGGGTAAAGCCTGGGGTGCCCGGTGCCAGCGCTGCCCGGCTGATGGTACAGGTGAGGCAGAGGCACGTAGTGGATGATGTGGGGATGGGAAGGCGAACAGTGCACCTGTCCGGGAGTTCACTTGCTGTGGCGTCTTCATCCTGACCACAGCAGCCTTCAAGGAGATCTGCCCAGCTGGGAAAGGATACCACATCCTCACCTCCCATCAGACCCTCACCATCCAGGGTGAGAGTGACTTCTCCCTGTTCCTGCACCCCGATGGGCCACCCAAACCCCAGCAGCTTCCTGAAAGCCCCAGCCGAGCACCACCCCTCGAGGACACAGAGGAAGAGAGAGGTCTGGCTTGATCCAGTGACTCCAGATCCACAGATAAGACTCAGGGGCTAACCTTCGAAGGCAGTGGTTCTCAACCTGTGGGTCGGGACCCCTCCGGAGAGTGTCACGTATCAGATATCCTGCCCCTCAGATAGTTACATTAGGACTCATAATAATAACAAAATTACAGCCAATGAAGTAGCAATTAAATAATTTTATGGCTGGGGCCATCACAACCTGAGGAACGGTAGTAAAGGGGTGGCATTGGGAAGGTTGAGAACCACTGCTCTAACATTTAAATCCCTAGCCTGAACCACTGACACGCTCCTCCCCCCGGGCCTTACTCCCTCACCCTCACCTTCTATCTGACTTGAGCTATCTATCACCTCCTAGGCTGATACTGTACAGATCAAGCTTAAGCACTGTGCTCTAAGCAATGGCTACTAAGCAAACATACCCTAATCCCAAGATCTAAGCTCTGACCCTTGACCCAAAGGCATGCCTGTTGAACGCTGAGACCTACCCTACCCCTATACACCTTGATCCTTGACTTCCCATTCTGACATAAATAATATTCCACCATCTCTTTTAGGAGTGACCATGGACCCAGTGAGTATGGGAGCCAAGAGGGGAGGGGTAGGGAGACAGAGGAGCCAAGTGGGGCTTATGTTACTATAACCACAGCCAGTGAGCGAGGAGAGATCGATGCAGCAGAGCCACCCCACTACCACTGCCTCACCAGCCCGGCCTTACCCAGGTAAGCAGTGGGGGCTAAACCACTGGGAACTGTGCGCTTGTGGCAGGTCTGACGGTGAGGAGGACAGGTAGGAGCCTTGCTCTCTGAAAAGACCCCGTTTTTGCCTACAGAGCTGATCTCTCGGCCCTCCCCACCTACCTTCCACCGATTTCTGCCAGATTTACCCCCTTCCCGAAGTGCGGTGGAGATCGCCCCCACTCAGGTCACAGGTAAGGCCTGCCAGCAGGGCTATATCCTGGATAGGCTATGCATCCAGCTTGGTTTTCCTCTTTCCAACACTCCATGAACTAACAGGCTGGCACTTGCCCAGAAGTCCTAGCTGGGGAAGGTCCAAAGAGTAGGAGAGGTGTCACTTTGCTTTCCAGTGGGCCTGTTAGTATGATGGACAGCTCAATCTGAGAGTCTTCATCGTTCAAATTATATTTATTGAGCACCTACTATGTGCCTTCCAAATAAACCCCAACCAAAGCAAACAGGTAAAGCCAGGTGTGGTGGCTCACACCTGTAATCACAATACTCAGGAAGTGAAGGCAGAAGCATTGCCTAGAGTTCAAGGTCAGCCTTGGCTATAGAGTGAGACCCGAAAAATAGGGCAATAATTAAAGTCTAGCACGTCTCATAAATGCTACAAAAAGATAAGTCAGAAAGACAGGAAGTCTGATGATTGTAATAGTAGGTAGCAATGAGAGGTTGTGGTGTGTGTGTGTGTGTAATGTTTAAGAGATTGCTAGACACTCAAGAGAAATGGGGAGGGGAGGGACATGCAGATTCAGAAAAAGAACATTCCAGGGAGGGTAAGTCTGGGCAAAGGTGTAAGAAGTATGAATCATTGGTGGAGGAGGGAGAAACCACAGAGAGGCAGGGGAAAGCCAGCTCTCGGAGCCGCCATAACAGGCTCGGGGTTGATGCCAAAGGCTATGAGAAGGACTTGAGAATTGGAATGATTGCCAACACTGACTGAGAAGTCTCTCTGCCAGGCTCTATGCAAAGAGCTTCACATCAGTTTGCTTTCTCTAATTCTGAAGGGGAAATGCTCGCCTGGTTTTCCAGATGAAAAAAGTCCAGGTTCAAGAGAGGTTTAGCAATTTGTACCAGGTCACAGAGAAGCCAGATGGAGCCTAGGTTGTAGGAACTCCAAAGCCACAGTCATCAACCCTGACTGAAACCCTGAGCCTAGATGAGTTCCTGAGATGCAGGGCTCAGGTGGAAGGTGACTACCCCTGGGGATTGTGGGAATGTGGAGGACAAGAAGCCTAGGAGAGGATCAGGGAAGCCTATGGACAGGTGTACCCGGCAGAAAGCAGCCCTGCAAAGGCCCACTGGTCAGGTGTATTCTGGCAGAGCTGAGTTTAGCATCACCCTGGGCTTCATGGAAGCAGTGGGAACAAAAAGGGGAGAGGAGGAAATGGAGTTTATGAACCAGAGGGTGAGCAGAGCCCTCCATCTGACCATCTGGACACAATCAGGCACAAGTTGGGTTTTTAGGAGCTGACTGGTATCTGTCTTGGGAGGGGAGACAATCGACCACTGGGTGGAAAATGGAGGACCCACGTCCTTGGAGCAAGGAGTATTGAAGTCACTGGGTAGAAGATAGTAATGAACCTGAAACCACGGGGTTTAAACTATTGAGGGGACTGGGAAGAATGTTGTCTCGGAGACTCTTGCAAGAGTATTAAGAACATAGGTCACGGGGCTGGAGAAATGGCTCAGCGTTTAAGAGCACTGATTGCTCTTCTGAAGGTCCTGAGTTCAAATACCAGCAACCACATGGCAGCTCACAACCATCCGTAATGAAATCTGATGCCCTCTTCTGGTGTGTCTGAAGACAGCTACAGTGTACTTACATATAATAAATAAATAAATCTAAAAAAAAACAAAAAACAAAAAACAAAAAACATAGGGCACTTAGCCGTTGTGGTTTGGTTTGAGGTGACAGGGGTCAGGCTCTTAGAATCCTAGGTAGGCATGGAAGTAAGGAAGCTGGCAGGGATAACAAGGACACGTGTTTGGAGACTTTCTGGAACAATGGCATTAGTATTAGTTGAGATAATGTTTAGGAAATCCTAGGATTTAAATACCCATGTGCAGAAGCCAGAGGTCACTGCGTGACTAAGCTCTTCCCGGTCAGTAGGGCTGTCGTGTCAGTATCTGCCTCTGGAGTGTGGCAGAAAAACACATATTCCCTGATCAGCCCTTGACCCGATCCCCCCATGCCACAGAGACCGATGAGTGCCGATTAAACCAGAATATCTGTGGCCATGGACAGTGTGTGCCTGGCCCCTCGGATTACTCCTGCCACTGCAACCCCGGCTACAGGTCACATCCGCAGCACCGCTATTGTGTTGGTGAGCAGGGGCAGAGGGGCGGGGAGTGTGGACAGGGGTTGGCTGGGGAGGAGCGTAGAGTCGGGCTCACGACTTGCCTTTAATGTCTCCTCACCTGCTGATCCTTCCAGACGTGAACGAGTGCGAGGCAGAGCCCTGCGGCCCCGGGAGAGGCATCTGCATGAACACTGGCGGCTCCTACAATTGTCACTGCAATCGAGGCTACCGCCTCCACGTGGGTGCAGGGGGCCGCTCGTGCGTGGGTGAGCGCCACCAGCCCCTGGCTAACCCGGGTATACTGGGTGGGACCAGCTCCTACTTCCCGCTCCACGCCCCATCGCACCCTGTCTTTGCTCAGACCTGAACGAGTGCGCCAAGCCTCACTTGTGTGGTGACGGTGGCTTCTGCATCAACTTCCCTGGTCACTACAAATGCAACTGCTATCCTGGCTACCGGCTCAAGGCCTCCCGCCCACCCGTTTGCGAAGGTGGGTTATCCTCCAGACCAAAGCGGGCATCACAGCCGTCCCTCGATTTAGGTTGGGAGCAAGAGGCCTGCACCCATCTCTGATCCTCTCAGACTCGGGTCCATTTCGCCTGGATTTGTGACGGAGGGAGGCCCTGTCGAGGACTGTGAACACCGGACCAGCTATGTCGTCTCCAGACCTGTTCTCTTCCTTTTCCCTTCCATGCAGACATCGACGAGTGTCGTGACCCTAGCACCTGCCCTGATGGCAAATGTGAAAACAAACCTGGTAGCTTCAAGTGCATCGCTTGCCAGCCTGGCTACCGCAGCCAGGGGGGCGGGGCCTGCCGTGGTGAGGGCGGATCCGGCTCCACGTGGGGGGCGGGCCTCCTGAGAGTAGAGTTCCGCCCCTAGCCCTGGGAGGGGTGCCTCACCCCAGCAGTTTGTAAGTAGGGCACAGTATACTAGTGTTCTCCCCTGCAGATGTCAACGAATGCTCCGAGGGTAGCCCCTGCTCTCCTGGATGGTGTGAGAACCTTCCGGGTTCTTACCGTTGCACGTGTGCCCAGGGATACGAGCCCGCACCGGACGGCCTCAGTTGCATAGGTGAGCTCCAGCATGCAGGCCAGAGACTCTCATTTACGGAAGTTAGAACGGAATCCTTGGTCACCCATGCATAGTTTTTATGTGGGAGCAGAGTGGAAGCCCCCTGGGTCTGAGCTTTGTGCTCCAGACAAATGGGAAGCAGTGGGAAAACAGTAACAAAAGCCGGAGCCCACGGAGCCTGGTCCCCTGACACTTCTCTGTGCCCCACAGATGTGGATGAGTGTGAGGCTGGGAACGTGTGCCACGATGGCATCTGCACGAACACACCAGGCTCCTTCCAGTGCCAGTGCCTCTCTGGCTATCATCTGTCAAGGGACCGGAGCCACTGTGAGGGTGAGGGAATCTTAGAGCCTGGGCGCTAGCCTGTTCCTACCTACCTTAGGATCTCTACTGCCCAGGTTCAGTCCCCATCCAGATCCCAGTTGTGATTTGAGGGTGTGGGAGTGACTCAGGGCTCTCAGAGTAGAAAATTCAGATAATTCTGGGCTGTGTGTATGGGGTCAACCCGTGAAATTCTCAGAACCCTAATCTCCTACAGACATTGATGAATGTGACTTCCCTGCGGCCTGCATCGGGGGTGACTGCATCAATACCAATGGTTCCTACAGATGTCTTTGTCCCCAGGGTCATCGGTTGGTAGGCGGCAGGAAGTGCCAAGGTATGAGGAGTTGGCTGAGGGCTCCTGAAAGTAGTGGCAGGGCAGTGTGATCTACTTGACACTGTAGCTCTTTTGTGTTTATTTGACACACTGTAGCTCTTCTGTATCTATTTGATACAATGTAGCTGTTCTGTGTCTATTTGATACACTGTAGCTTTTCTGTAGTCTTTGTATCCATCCATTCCTCATCAATCCATCTAACTCATTCACCAATAGATTTGTTCTCTAACAAGATTCACCCTGCTGGCTGCAGTGTTTCTGTGTTGCTTATTTTTATTTTTTGTGCTGTGTGTCTGCTTGAATCATGTCTGTGAAGCATATTTATACATCCCTGTGGAGGCCAGAGGAGGGTATTGGAGTTACAGATGGTTGTGAGTGGACCTGTGGGTGCTGGATCATCAGGAAGAGCAGCTACTGTTCACAAGGGCAGAGCCATCTCTCCAGCCCCTTTGCTCAGCTCCTTACAGATATGATAGTCTGACCTATCAACTGACTGTCCTCTGTGTCCATTCACCACCATGTGATACCTGCACACCCCTGTTTGCCAAGTGGTGTACTACGTAATTCAGCAATGAACTGGGGCTCCTAGATTGGAGGGAGACATGAAAATGAGCCTCAGGCTCAGGGTGAGGGTACCCAGAAGTTATAGGGAGGTGACTGTAGAGTTGAGATTTGAAGCATAAGGGGTCTTTCAGCAGGGGATCTGGGAGGGAAGGGGTTTCTCAGTAAGGAACTCTGGGTGGGAAGGGGATTCCTCAGCAGAGACTCTGGGTGGGAAGGGATCCCTCTGAGTGGGAAGGGGTCTCTCTGGGTAGGAAGGGGTCTCTAAGTGGGGGCTCTGGGTGGGAAGGGATCCCTTTGAGTGGGAAGGGGTCTCTTTGGGTAGGAAGGGGTCTCTAAGTGGGGGCTCTGGGTGGGAAGGGTCTCTCCAGATATAGTACTACCCCATGAACAGCAGTTGCAAAGTACTCAGTGTGCCTTTTAGAAGGGTGGGGACAACTCTACCTTAAGCAAAAATTTGGGAGAAGTGAAAGAGTGTGGAGCCAAGTTTGATGACATATATCTGCCATTTCAGCTACACAGGAGGCTGAGGCAGGAGACTAGCAAGCAACAGACCTTCCTTCAAGGAATAGCAAAACTGAAAGGTAGCAGGAGATGAGCAGGAAGGTCTCCAAATGTCAGCTGAGGGTCAGGAGCTCACAGCAGTGTCACAAACCTACCTGCACAGACAGACAGGCCCAAGGGGACTTCTGTTGTATGTACTTTGAAACCAAAGCAGAAACTTAGGTTCTGAGCCTGTGTAAGGCCTTTGGGCACACCCCAGGGGAAGAGGGGCTGGGTCTTTCCACAGCTCAGCTTGCTCTTGCTTCCTGGTCTCCTCACCTCTCCTAGACATAGATGAGTGCAGCCAGGACCCAGGCCTGTGCCTGCCCCACGGGGCCTGCGAGAACCTCCAAGGCTCCTATGTCTGTGTCTGCGATGAGGGTTTCACACTCACCCAGGACCAGCATGGGTGTGAGGGTGAGTACCCTCCCTTCTCTCAGACTGGTAACCCTTGGAACTACAGCTGGCTTGGAGATATGTCCCAGTTCCACCTTTTTGAATTCCTGGAACAGGAAGAAATCCTCTTTGCCTGGGAGACGTGGGTGGAGCTAGACTTCTCACCAGGTGACAAGGAGAGCCAGGGCAGGTGAAGGCCAGAGTGGGTGCAGTTTTGAGGTACAGGAGACAGGGCCAGAACTACTATCTCCATGAACTTGAACTGGCACCCTCTCCAGAGGTGGAACAGCCCCACCACAAGAAGGAGTGCTACCTCAACTTCGATGACACAGTGTTCTGCGACAGTGTACTGGCTACCAACGTCACCCAGCAGGAGTGTTGCTGCTCTCTGGGGGCTGGCTGGGGAGACCACTGTGAAATCTATCCCTGTCCAGTCTACAGCTCAGGTAAGAGGGATACTCCCACCCCTTCTCAGAGATCCGGGAAAACAAAGGGCTTTCCCTCTGGGTGGATGGGAGGGGAAGGAGAGGGCAGATGTGTAGCAAGCAAGTGTGTGCTCAGCCCTGCTCTTCCTGCCCCTTCTCACCCTGCAGCCGAATTTCACAGCCTCTGTCCTGATGGGAAAGGCTACACTCAGGACAACAACATTGTGAACTATGGCATTCCAGCCCACCGTGGTGAGCTCCGACCTGGCACCTCCTTGCTTCTTCCCATTACAGTGTGGTTTATTTTAAGGGTACTGGTTGGGTCTGCCACTGGCTGGGTAAGCTCCATCCCTTACACCAGCTTGGCCCCAATGAACCCCACCCAAAACCCTGCCTTGGGTTCAACTTTCCCAATAAGCCCCGCCCATGAGTTTCAGCCAAGGGGCACTCACGTTTTCCTTGGTCACACAGACATCGACGAATGCATATTGTTTGGGGCAGAGATCTGCAAGGAGGGCAAATGCGTGAACACGCAGCCGGGCTACGAGTGCTACTGCAAGCAGGGTTTCTACTACGATGGCAACCTGCTGGAGTGCGTGGGTGAGCCCAGCTACAAGTGCTTCCTGGGGAAGCGCCTAACCAGGCCTGCTCTTGTCACTAGCCCGGTTTTCTCTCCGCAGACGTGGATGAGTGCTTGGATGAGTCTAACTGCAGGAACGGAGTGTGTGAGAACACACGCGGCGGCTACCGCTGCGCCTGCACGCCGCCGGCAGAGTACAGCCCCGCACAGCGCCAGTGTCTGAGCCCAGAGGAGATGGGTGAGGCCCGGGGAATCAGTGCGGGGGAGCAGAAGGGACCAGAGCCCAGGCTGAATTGTGATTACCACCTCCACCAATCCCCTCGATGTCCCATAGACGTGGATGAGTGCCAGGATCCGGCTGCTTGCCGCCCTGGCCGCTGCGTCAACCTCCCGGGCTCCTACCGCTGCGAGTGTCACCCGCCCTGGGTGCCCGGGCCCTCCGGCCGCGACTGCCAGCTCCCCGAGAGCCAGGCGGGTGAGGGCGACATTCGTCCTGGGCCTACTTTGAGTCCTGTCAGGGTGGAGCTCCCGGGCCACAGCCCGCAGCCGGATGGGACAGCAGTGGGTAGTCCCTGCCTCCCTCCTGTTTATGTGGGTCATGTTCCACAGAGCACGCCCCAGAGAGACGTGAAGTGTGCTGGGGCCAACGAGGAGAGGACGGCATGTGTATGGGGCCCCTGGCGGGACCTGCCCTCACTTTCGATGACTGCTGCTGCCGCCAGGGCCGCGGCTGGGGTACCCAGTGCAGACCGTGCCCGCCACGTGGCACTGGTGAGCTACCCCTGAGGGACTAGAGGTAGGGGCAGGAGTACAGCAGTGTTGCTGACTCTGTACCCACTTCCAGGGTCCCAGTGTCCAACTTCACAGAGTGAGAGCAATTCCTTCTGGGACACAAGCCCCCTGCTACTGGGGAAGTCTCCACGAGGTGAGGACCAAGGGAGCAAGGTGATGGATTAGCAGCTATCAGTGGGAGCCCATGTCGATATCTGTATTCCTCTGGCCTATATAGACGAGGACAGCTCCGAGGAGGATTCAGACGAGTGCCGTTGTGTGAGTGGCCGCTGTGTGCCACGGCCAGGCGGGGCGGTATGCGAGTGTCCTGGGGGTTTTCAGCTGGACTCCTCCCGTGCCCGCTGCGTGGGTGAGCAAGACATTAGGGACAGAAGGGCAGGGTCCGCGGGGGTCAGACCGCACCACAGTGGGACTTCACAAGCCTGTGTCGGTTATGCCACCTTGCAGACATTGATGAGTGCCGAGAACTGAACCAGCGCGGACTGCTGTGCAAGAGCGAGCGGTGCGTGAACACCAGCGGTTCCTTCCGCTGCGTCTGCAAAGCTGGCTTCACGCGCAGCCGCCCTCACGGGGCCTGTGTGCCTCAGCGCCGCCGCTGATACAGCCAGAGCCCACACCTCAGTGATCATCGAGGCTATTTTCCACTGAAAGTGGGGAAAAGTACATCCTTTACTCCTGACCAAAGGAGAGCACGGACCCAAGGATCCTTCGGGCCCACAGATCTCCTTCCCACACCCCAACACCCAAGGGTGCTCCTGTCTGCAGAGCGCTGTCTGCTTTCCTTCCTGAGGATGATTCCTAGAAACTTCGAAGTCAGATCTGCCCCTTTAATTTACTCTTGGCTTTCAAGGCAAATTGATATTCACATCCAAAGCGGGTTGGGATGGCAGCACCAAGACCTACTTACTGCTTGGGTGGGTTAGGCTGAGCTGGAACCCAGGATGTGAAATAGAATTTATTGTGGCTCTGATTATGTACACTAGATGTGCCTGACCTGCTGACCAGGCTCACATGGTTTGTACAATAAATACATCCGTCGGGCCTGCTCTCCAGTGGTTGGAAATACCCAGCGGCTTGGGGGTGGGGTTGTCAGTCCAGCTTCCGGGCTCCCAGCTTCATGGGCCCCTTGGTGGCCTTTTTCTCTGCCCGCTTGGCTTCCATTTCTCTTCTCCTCTCCTCTCGCTTTTTCCGGGCCAGCTCTGCCTTCATCTGTCCTGGAATCAGAAGGAAAGGACGGGTGGGCTGAGCAGTCTCACTCAGCTCTCTGGTCCCACACCTGCCCTAAGCACTCCCCCTGCCC
>NW_022196904.1:137132316-137157260 GCF_008632895.1 Mastomys coucha
CCCCCCCCCCAGTGTGCTCCTCATGGGCAATAACTCACTGCTCTCAGCCTCCAAGCCTTCCCAGTTGTCTTCACCCCAGGAGTCTGGGTCTGGCCTGGGCTGAAAAGGAAAATTCAGGCTGCAGTGGGGGTGGACGCCCAGCATAGTCCACTCCAAGCTGTGCTCTAGCGAGTAACTGAGCACTGGGACGTACCTGAGCGCTGGGACGAACAGACAAGGCAGCAAAGGGGTCGCCCTTGTCACTGGGCTCTGCACCACCCCAGTTATACTCGCTAGCTAGCCGCGTGCCTTCTGGGGGTGACTCCACAGAGCTGGGTTCCTGCCAGCCCTGGTCCCAGGAGCCCTCAACTTCCCAGCTGCTCCAGTGTGATTCCAGAGATTTGTGGTCTGGGTGGCTGACCTGTGAGTAAACAAAGGGCTAGGTAGGCCAGGTAGAGTAAGTAACCAGACAGTGCTCCATATAGACCCCGGCCCGGCCCAGCCCACCTGTCCAGCTTGGCTCCCTTGGCCTTTGGCACTCCAGTCATCCTGCTGTGCCA
Organism: Mastomys coucha; assembly: GCF_008632895.1. Lineage (NCBI taxonomy): Eukaryota > Metazoa > Chordata > Mammalia > Rodentia > Muridae > Mastomys > Mastomys coucha. Next base: position 137,132,856 of record NW_022196904.1, read on the forward strand.
ACACAGGTTCAGCTTCCTGCTGCAGGGTAACAAGGAGAAATGCATGACCAGCAATATCCTTAACCTCCAAGAGGGCGAGTACAGTGAGCCCTCCTGGCCACTCGTCTGCCCTTTGGGATTTTTATTGGTTTTGAGACCTACCAGCCAGCCCTCTCTTCTCTGACCCAGCTTTAGAGACCCTGAGGTTGAATAGGGGCTCAGTGGCTGTTGCTGGCCTATCGTGACCGATCATAGAGCTCCCCTACCTGGATGCCATGCAGATCCCTGGTGAGGCCTCCTCAGCCCTGCTCACCTCCAAGCTGCCCCAGTCCTCATCATCCCATCTGTCAGCAGTGGCACTGTCTTCTGCAGTGTCCTTGTCTTCTTCCTGTGTGTCCCAGTGGCCTGAGGTTGCAGGGGTGGCTTGGGCAGGGGCAGGGGCTGGAGCAGGATTTCCTAGGACACAAAGAGTTCTCTGGGTAAAGTGGCGAAGAGGAAAGGTATGAAAGAGAAGGGGATGCATCACCCTTCTAGTCACGCCCAAAGAGTGACTAGATGATGCTCCATGCCTTACGTCCCTGTCACTGCAGCAGGGGAGCCTGACAATAGCTCTCAGCCCTCAGCCCCTGACGCAGCGAGCCTGGAACTCACCCTCTGGTACGGGTCTCTGGGGCACAGTGGTCTCAGATGGCACAGGTGTGGGGTGTGCTCGGATCAGCTTGGAGGTGAGCGAGGACACCCCAGTCACGGCCCAGCCTGCCCAGCTGGCTGCAGCTCCTCCTGTTCCAGGACTGGATGCTGCATGGACGTCCTTCTCTGCACAATGAGAGATATGCAGGTATAGGCTTCAATGTTGAGATGACAGAGGGGCCCACTCTACAACACGTGATGCACGGCAAACCCTCCCTTCCCTAGGCCCAGTCTTCTAATCTATGGAACATATATGGCCCATCTATGGCGACTTGCTGAGGGTTTCCAGCTTTCAGATGCTCTCATTAGGTAGGACATACCAGGGGACAGTAGAAGACATAGAAAGGACATGAGTGTGGGTCACTCACCTACTTCTGCCAGCTGGGTAGGATCCTCTGACACAGACTCTAATTTGGACAGGAAGCTTCGAATGGTCTTAAAGGCCTGTGGAGGCCAAGAGGTCAAACTGAGTGCTCCAGCATTCCCAAGGTATGGCCAAGCCTCTGGGAGACTGAATATTCCCCGAGCCCAGCCCCCAGGTCTACCCTGGCTGTGCCTTACCTGGTCCCGCACAGATTTCTCAGGGTCCACAGTAAGGCCGCAGAGCACAGGCAAGATCTTATGGGCACAGTCGTCCATCGAATAGAGATTGTGTGTGGCAGCAAAGCCCAGGACACCCGCAACCCGGGATGGTGCAAATGGGTCCTTAGTGGCCCGGCTGAAGGCAGAGGTGAGGACCCTGTGTCTAGTCTGAGAGCCCAGATGGATGGAAAAGGATGCTTGAATATACAGAAGCAACAAGCAGCCCCAAGCTACCAGACCTCACTTTTCACATCCCAGGGCAGGGGCCATCCAAAGTCTAAAAATGTGAACCTATCGTTCTCAACTTAAAAAAAAAGAGAATTTATGTTGGGCAGAGGTGGCGCACACTTTTGATCCCAGCACTCATGAGAGAAAGACAGGTGGATCTCTGAGTTTGAGGCTAACTTGGTCTATAGAGCTGGTTCTAGGACAGTGAGGGCTGCTACACAGAAAGACCCTACCTCAAAAAACCAAAAACCCAAAGCAAAAAAAAGAACTTACCTACGATGTGGACCAGTGGGTTCCACACTGCCTCACAGTGTACACGCAACCCCCCCCCCCCCCCCCCCCCCCCCGGCTGAGTGTGGCTTCCCTCCTTCCCTACTGCTGGTCCTACTCAATCATTAGATTTGTTTGTTTGTTTGTGAGACATAGTCTCCCAGTGTAGCACTCTGTAGACCAGGCTGGCCTCAAACTCAGAAATCCACCTGCCTCTGCCTCCCAAGTGCTGGGACTAGAGGCATGTGCCACCATGGCCAACTTTCATTCAGTCTTGACTGTCTAGGCCTGGCAGAAGTTCGAGTGTTGTGTAAAGACATGGAGTCAAGCAGACCTGGGTTTCCACCCCAGGTCCATCCCCTTGATGCCTGTGATCTGACCTACAGCTAACTCCACCTCAGGAAGCCCAGCCTACGGCTCAGGACTGAGGGTGATGCTCTGGGACAATGAGGACCCAGCACACAGGCTTCGTAGCCCAAGGGGAGGCTGCTATCCTTCCACAGCTCTGCATGACACTCACACTAGCACTGAGGTAGGAGCCGATTTTGCCCAAGCAGACCGTGGTGTTGCAGCGGATGGGGCCCTGGTCATCTTTGGCTTGTAGCCTTGCGAAGTGCTTCATCAGCTCCACGTTGAGGTTGGCCTCATTCAGCTTTGGGGCCAAGAGCAGCATGGACTGTAGAGTAGAGGGGAGAACGAGACTGTGAGCCAGTGCAAGAATGGACTCCCGTGAGGATGCGCAGGCCAACCTGTGGGCTGCCAGACCCTTCTAGCCGAGTCCCATCCAACTAGCATATTAAAACAGGGAGTCCCACCAGGTGGTGGTGGTGGTGGCGGCGGCGGCGGCGGCGGCGGCGCACGCCTTTAATCCCAGCACTTGGGAGAGTTCGAGGCCAGCCTGGTCTACAAAGTGAGTTCCAGGACAGCCAGGGCCACACAGAGAAACCCTGTCTCGAAAAACTAAAAAAAAAAAAAAACAGGGAGTCCCCTATTTCCAGCTCCCTTTGCTGGCAAGACCGCAGAAGCTTGCCTGCATTCTGCCCCATTCAAACTTACATACCAACGCATTCTGACACTCATTCTGCCAAACTGGTTCATTCAGGTTGTGGTCACTAATGATCTCCAATTTGCTAAATGTGATTTTCAATTTAACTTTGCTTTATAGCCCAGGCTACCCTTGAATTTGCAATCCTGCTTTAACCTCCTCAATGCTAGGATTAGAGGCGTGCACCACCATGCCTAGACTCAGCCATTAAATTTACTTATTTTTCAAATTGCTAAATGTGATGGCTGTTCTAGATTCCTTCCTGTTACTGTAATAACGCTTTATTTAACCAAAGCAACTTAGGAAGGGAAGGGTTTGTCTCATCTTACAGCTATCCAGTACCTACAGAAATCACAACAAGAACACAACGCAAGAGCAGGGCGGTGGTGCAGTACCTACAGAAATCACAAGGATACAATGCAAGAGCAGGGCAGTGGTGGCACAGGCCTTTAATCCCAGCACTTGGGAGGCAGAGGCAGGTGGATTTCTAAGTTGGAGGTCAGCCTGGTTTACAGAGTGAGTTCCAGGACAGCCAGGGCTATACAGAGAAACCCTGTCTCGAAAAAAAACAAAAAATAAAACAAAAAAAGAATACAAAGCAAGGCAAGAACCTGAAGGCAGAAACCAGGCATGGTAACCAAGCCTTTAATCAGGAGGCGAAGGCAGGTTTATGTTGGTGAATTCAAGTCCAATCTGGTCTATACAATGAGTTTCAGGACAGCCAGAGCTATATAAAGAGAGATCCCACCTTAGAAAGCCACGAGGGGGAGTGGGCTAGAGTAGGAGGCAGGAAACAGGAGTAAGCTGTTTTCCTTACCATCTCACAGTGCCAGGACCACCCTCAGGGTGGCCATCTTGCATAAATGATAAATAAGATAACACCCCAGAGACATGCCCAAAAGCCAATCTGACCTAGGCAATTCTGCATTTTGAGCTTCCTTCTTCCTAGATGACTCCAGGCTGACAATAAAATGAACCAGAACAAGGGCCCGTTTTCTCTTACCCCTGACTCTTTAAGAGTTTTGACACCCCCAAGTTCTAACTACACTTTTAAGTTTCTGTTTGGTTCTGCCCCAGCCTGTGTGAATGCTGGTCTTACTGAGATCTGGGTGGTCAGAAACCTCAAAGTGCACTCGTCAGCTTCTTCTGTATCTAAGACTCCTGCCTGTTCAGCTCTCTCCCTGCATGGCTTGCCCACCCTGCTGTTTGGATCTGCAATGCTACATGCAGCAAGGGCTTGGGAGTGCGGCTTCAGGGCAGCAGCTGATTCCTGCCCTGGCCTCACCAGTGGTGATCCACTGTTGGGTTCAGAATTCGCTGGTTGTTGGAAGATGATGGAAGCTATGGAAGTGAGCCTCGTCAAGGCAGTGGATCCCTTGGGAATTACTATGTGTCAGTCCCTCCTCTGTCCTTCTGTCCGTCTGTGATGAGGAAAGCAATTCTGCTTTTGCTTCATGGCCCCTGCCAGCATGTCCTAGCTCCCCAGGGACCCAGATGCAACAGAGCTGTGACAGGGACTGAAAGTCCTGACCCCAGAAGTGACAGATCTTTAGGTCATTTCAGGTATTTTGTTACAGTGCGGTAAGCTAAGAGCACAGTCCCCCTGGTGCCATCCCTAAGATTTCTTCCCTGTACTTTCTCCGAGTGTGTGTCCGTCATTACCCCAGCACCCAACAACCCCCTAACAGTTTCCACCCTGCCTGACAGTCAGGCTCCACAGAGTACAAGCTGTATACTCCTGGTTGCCCTGGAACTCAATTTGTAGATCAGGCTGGCCTTGAACTCACAGAGATCCACCTGCCTCTGCCTCCTGAGTGCTGGGATTAGAGGTGTGCAGTACACTGCCATGCTCAATGATGCAAGGACTGACCTTTAAAGCAAGTCGGACTTTGCCACTGCTCAACTCACTTCCAATGAGAGTGCCAGGTGCTCCAGGGACTCTTCTGTCTGGCTCTCCTCCATAGCCACACACCTTCGCATGCTAAATCCCTCTTTGCTACATCTACATTACTAGAGACCCCTAGCCTCAAAGCCTTTACAAGTCCAGATCCTTCTAGAAGGAACACGTTTCTTCCAGAACATCTAACTAACAGATGAAAGTAACTCTTCCTGTATACACGCCCTTCCCTTTTTTGAGGCTCTTTGTGTAGCCTAGGCTGGCCTTGACCTTATGATCCTGTAACTCTGCTCCCTTGCACTGGGATTATGAGAGCTTCAACATCTGGCTAGAGCAGTCTTTTTTAAACATTTCTGAAACACCCTATGTGGACCAAGCTGGCCTAGAACTCACAGCTATCTCCCTGCCTGTGCCTCCTGGGGCAGGTATTACATGTATGTGCTTCCATGTAGTCCAGTATTTATAAAGTTCCAAACCTTCCTTTCTACATGCCCCTTTCACTTTCTAATGAAATACACGTGGGTCTGCTAGGCCCACTGTTTGTCCTACTCACAGACATAGGAACTTGCTGCCAGTGTGTGCTATGTCCCAGCATATGGCCAGGCAGGCCCTGGGAGCTGCTTAGTGCCTAAACAAAGTACTGCAGGCTGAGTCCCCCAAATCCCTCCCATTTTCAGGGCTGCACCCAGGGATTGGATTGGCAGCATGTATACATATGGACCTTCCCTTTAGGACCCACACCTTTAGACTTAAGCCAAGGCCTGTGGTCCAGAGAGAACCACTTCCCTGTCTTGGGAGACAACACTCACCTTGACTGTCTGCTCCCGGATGGCGGGGTTGGTGTCCAGGAAGCCATGTGTGACGTGGGGGAAGATCTGGGTGTTGACTGTCGGCTCATCAAGGTACTGGATGAACTGCTCCATCTGTGGCCCAGGGGAGGGCATGAGAAGACAGCTGTACCCCCACCGCAGTCACAGGGCCACTCTGGCTTTGGCTGTTCCAGTGCAGACACTGGCCACCAGGTAGCCTCCTGAGGAAGCCTAGCTCGTGTGTGTGTGTGTGTGTGTGTGTGTGTGTGTGTGTGTGTGTGTGTGTGTGTCTCCTCAGGAGGGAAGTGCATTTGACAGTTGGACAGGAATTGGTTCCTGGTACCTGGGAGTGGCTAGTTCTTTCTGGCTCATAAGGACCCTCTAACCTAGAAGCCAACCATCTGTAGCTCCAGCTGTCTTGGGACTGACAGAAAAAACTATGTCCTACTCTAAAGGACCCCACAACTACAAGGATCCCTGGGACCAGCCCCGCCTTCTGAAAGCTTTCCTGCCCGGCACCTGTATGGTGGCCATGACAGAGGTTTCTAGGGTCCTTAGGTAGCCAAAGCATAGGCTCTAGCCATCTGCCTAAGGCTGGGGGTGATCAGAACCAGGACAGGCCTGGGAGGACCTGGGCAGACTGGCTGAGGCACCTGTTGGAGGAGGCGGATGCGCATGGCTCGGTCAGTGGATGAGAACATCTTAACCACCACGGGGATGATCTTCTGCTGGTACTCTTCAGCACTGAGGAATTTCCCCACCTGAGGAGGGAGCAGGAAGAGAGCAACTTCACAGGGGTCTCCTCAACTTGCTTGGGCTCGCTGGTGGCTTCCCCAGAAAGGAGTGGGTTGATGGTGGAGAACACATTCCCTCAGCAGGACCTCGGCCCACTCTGCCCAGGCAACTCTCACATTAACCGTCCTCTGTCTTAGGAGGCAGCAGAGCACTCAGCGCCCCTCCCTGTAAAGTGGGATCTGTACCACTCATGCACACAGAACTCCACCTACAACTTCTGAGGGTTCCAATTAAACAGAATTTGATAGCTGCCTTTTAGACTCTTCCAGCAAGTCCCTTCAGGGGTAAAGAGTCCCCTGGGATATGGAGGAGGAGACTATGTAAGTCCTGGCTGGCTAGACTTGGAGGCAGAGGGGAAGATCAAGCGGCTGGAGGTCAGAGCTGAGTGCGGAGAGGAGGGGGTTGGGGTGCAAGCAGATTCCTGAGCCCTGAAAACCAGACTGGTGGAGCTACAAGAAACGGAAGAAAGGCTCTGAAGCAAGGGTCTGTGAGCAAAGGAATTTGGAGGCACAGAGACTGTCATTCCCTAGGCTAAGAAGTCCCCCAGCAGGCAGCCCTGCTTGCTAAGTCATGATGGCACTGGTTTTGAGTCTACCCTGAGTATGCTTCTCACCCAAGGCTGTATCCACCCAGGTCCCTGAATCCCACAGCTCCTGGCCCCATTTACCTTGAAGAGAGGTGTGAGGACGACAGCCCCGGCATTGCCAAACTCAAAGGCAGTCAGTAGCTGGGGCAGCACCTTGTGTCGACAGAAATCTTCGGGAAACGAGTCTAGACTCTTGCTCAGCTCTTGGAAGAACTTCTGCTTCTCAGCTGGCTCTTTGATCTGGGGGAGCATAGACAGAGTTCAGGGGGGAAACCAGCCAGATCACATATATTCCAGGTGGATGAGGGCAGAGGCCATCCCAGAAGATAAGCCCAGCTCTCCACCTCGGGTGATCACGGGCAGACCCTTCACCTGCAAAATGGCATAACAGCTCTATCACCACTCTGAGGGTTCAACCAGAAAATGCTCATAAAAGCTGCCAGTGAGCCAAGTCTGACCACCCACACTATGGCTAGCACTAAGGGGGCAGAGGCAGGAGGATCTAGAGCTGGTGGCTGGCCTAGGCAACACAGTGAGATCAAGGCCAGCCTGGGCTATAGAGCTAGAGTCTTCCAGTGACCGCTCTTGCTATATCCCTGTCACTTACCCTATAAGGTAATCAATCACTAAGAGATCAAATCCCTTCATCTGCATGTCCTTTACTGTTCACAATAACCCATATGAGGAAACTGAAGCTCAAAGCGAAGGATCTTACTTGGCTCCTTGCCTGGCCTGGTTGTACACACAGGGTGGAGTTTCTAGAGAGCCATAGAAAAAGTCAGGAAATGGGCACACAGTCTTCTGCCAGACCTGGGCCAAACCAGGCCTGACAGCCATTAGTCTTTCTAATACCACCAAGGTACAGCTATATAATAGCTGAGCATAGTCTGAAAACTAAAACATCCACACACAGTATCTCAAATAACGTTACAAGGTAGGAAAGCACGTACAGACAAGCTGAAACACAGACACACAGGCAGAAGGAAGCTGGTTTAAAGACACATGCTAAGAAGTAACCTGCACACCCCTGTGACTGTGCACACTGCAGAATGATGCTGTCACTCGCCCAGGTACAAAAGTAGACAATGAGAATTAAGGGTCCCATGGCTGGAAGCTGGCCATGGTGGCACATGCCTTCCAAGCACTGGGGAGACCAAGGCAGGATGGAGGATTCAAGGCCATGCTGGGATGCACAGTGAGGCCTTGCCTCCAGGAGATAAAAAGCAAGTATCTGGGTAGTCATTACCCAAAGCCCCATGCCCCCCTTTACCACCACCCTCAGGAACAGCCTGGCCCAGAAGCAGTGACCCTGGCTGAGGTACAAAATGCCAAGGTAGCTTGGAGCTGTGTAGTTCAGAGTGGGAAGCAAGCTCTGACCCCAGAGCCAGGGAGGTGACACAGTTCAAAGAGAGCGAATCACAGCCAAGCCACCCTTCCAGAGAGTCACTCCCACGATCTCCTGGGGGTTAGCCAGAAACCGCCCACTTTCTATGGGGCACATTTTCAGGGGACAGGTGGCTTGTTAGAGTCAGCTGTGTGAGGAGAATGCCACGTAACAACAACCCCAGGACCCCCACACTAGCCAGGAGACATCGGGGTTCAGCAATCTCAGCTGCTACTTCACAATATAAAACTTCGGTACCAGGCATGGTGGATCATGTCCTTTATCCCAGTACTCAGAAGCAGAGGCAGGAGAATTTCTGCGAGTTTGAAGCCAGCCTGGTCTACATAGTGAGTCTCAGGACAGCCAGGGCTACAAAATGATGATATCCTGCCTTAAAAAAAAAAAAAAGAAGAAGAAAAAGAAAAGAAAGAAAAGAAAAAGACAAGAAAAAAAGAAAAGATACTGGCCTTCCTGATTCAACCCAACATTGCACTCTGCTCCTCTGCGGTCTGCCCAGCTCCTGATTCTGTGTTCCCTACATCGAGCTGGGCCAGAGCAGAGCCTCAGTCTTTTGTCACTGTTGACTCTCTCTCCCTTGCACTGACATGGATGTTGAGAGTCAGAGGTGCTCTTTGGTCTCCCAGGACCATCTTTCCCAAGTCACCTTCCAGATGGTTCCTAGCACAATTCTCTAAGGGACCCTCAGTCACCGGGTCGTTTTCCTTCCAGCACTTACTCAGGGAACACAGGTTTTCTAGGTAACATTTCCTGTCTCTCTCCTGTAATGAGACCTCCCAAAGGTGGGGACCTGTTTGTTTGCTCCTAGCTGGGTCCTCGAGGGCAGGTCCGACTCTCCTTCCTCCCCAGCACTTTTGCGTGACATCCATGAGGAACGGAGCAGCAATGCTAGTGTGAAGTGACTGACAGGTCGATGCTGAGTAACAGGGAGTCATCAAGCACCTGTCGTGTGCTCAGCTGTACACAGCAGCCCACACCATCTGCCTCCATCATGGGGGGAGTCAACCACCAGAGAGCAAAGAGATGAGGAGAGAGAGCACTGCTTGCGCCACATACATACAGACGAATTTTTCTTGCCATAGTTTGCCCAAATATCATGACATAGAAACTATTCACACAGGATGTATACTACCTAAGGTGCTAGTAAGTTAGCTACAGATAATTTAAAGAATACAGGAGAGGGTGGGGAAATGAATGGCTCAGTGGGTAAAAGGACTTGCTGTACAAACGTGAGGAACTGAGTTCAAATCCCCAGCACCCATGTAAAAAGCTGGGCATACTCCAACACACCTATAACCCCAGGGCTACGGAGATGGAACAGAAGGATCACTGGAAATTACTGGCTCCAGCCTGAGTGAGACCCTAAGTACTGGGGACCAGGCAGCAAGGGATAGAGCAGGATACCTGATACCCTCCTCTGGCCTCTGCACATTTGCACACAGGCAAGTCCACGTCCACACACATGTGCATGTGCGCGCACACACACACACACACACACACACACACACACACACGAGATTATGGAAGGATATAAATTACATGCAAATACCATGCCATTTTCCATTGAGGATCTGAACAACTGCCAACTCTCAGGGGTCTTAAAGCCAATTCCCCACTGTGCTGGCTAGTTCTCACACCTGGGTAGATAGAATCTCAACTGAGAAAATGCCTCTATCAGACTGCCTATAGCCAAATCTGGTTGGGGACATTTTCATCATCAGTGGTGGATGTGGGAGGGGCCAGTCCACTGTGGGCAGTACTACTCTTGGGCAGGTGATCTTAGGTTGTATAAAAAAGCAAACTGGAGTAAGCCAGTGAGCTGCATGCTTGTCTCCACGCAATCCAAACGTGAGACGCCAAAACATAGGTGAGAGGTCCTGGCAAGGAATCCCAGCGTGGACTGGGGGCTCACCTGAATCTCCTCCAGGAAGAGGTTGGTCTCAACAAAGCGGTTGCTCATGAAGCCGCCAGGCGCCCGGCAGTTCTGCAGGAAGCGGGCCGGGTTGGGACGTACTTTGGGGTTAGCTCCCACCAGCTCACAGTAATGGGTCACCAGGGATTTGGGAATCTGTAGGAGAAGGTTCCATGTCAAGGAAAGAGTACTGGGTGGGTGGCAAGAAAGAAGGGCCTGGGACCAATGAGGCAGACGGAGGCTGGACACTTACCTTCCCAGGGTTGCGCAGGGCAGCTGCCCGAGGTAGAGACCCATTGAAAACTTCCCAGATGAGGCAGCCCAAGCGCCACATGTCTGCTGACCTGTACAGTAACCCAGAGCTGTTCAGGGCTCCCGAGAATATACTAGTGCTGCCTCCAACCTGCTTCAGGTCCCAAGCACCTGCTGTATCACAGGCCCTGGCTGCATCCCTGCACTGACCCCTTGGCCCCAAGTAGTTTGTTTCATTAGTCCCATTTAACAAAGCCACCAAAGCTCAGAGAAACACAGACACCTGCCTCCAACACACAGCTTTCAAATTCAGAAGCACCGAACGCCTAAACTCTGTCCCTCTTAACCACCACCACCACCTCCTGAGATCCTGCCTCCCTTCCCAGGCAGGCAGCAAGGGCCAGGGCTTTCCCGGCTTGTCTAGGGGTTCCCAGGGTGCAGGGGTAGATCAAGGAACAGTAACCTCAGGCACCTACCACTTCTCTTTGACTGCTCTGCTACTGTTATCAGCCAACTCCGGGGGATCATACTGCTCAAGCTCAGGGATCCCCTTGCTGGGTGGTCCCCCGTCGTTGCCCTGTGCTGAGTACATGTAGTCCAGACCCCCAAGTTTCCACTCGCCAGCCCTGTCCACAAACACAGCAGCCATGCAGACATTGTTGTGGATGAGGTTGCAGTCGTTGACCAGGAAGCTGAGGGCTTTCACGATCTGGTGTAACCCCCATGACAGCTCCTGCTCCTTCAGGCCACCTGCTTCTGCTCGTGCCTTGAGGTATGTTCCCAGTGGGGTCACAGCCTCTGTCACGATGTGGAGGCACTTTTCTGTCTGAGTAAGGAAAAACGGTATCAGGGCACGGTTCCAGAAGAGGATGGGAAGATGTGGGACGTGACGGGGAAAGAGGTAGTGGAGAAGATACCAAATCTGAAGGTGCTGAAGCACTTGGGTACAAAGTGAGGGCCTGAGGAGAGGAAGATGGGCAGATCGGGCGACAGGTACCTCCAACCCATCGATATAGGCCAGGATGTTGGGGTGTCGGAGAGTTTTGAGGCGTTTGAAGGCAGCTTTGGCCACCTGGGTCTGCTCTTCGGCTCCGGGTTTCACATCATACACGAAGATGGACACCGCGCTGCCTGTGGCCTGGTGGAGGACAGAGCAACCTGAGAGGCGCGAGCCAGGTGATCACCCCAATCTGCCTGGGCTACAGCAGCTCCGAGCCCCAGAACAGAAGGGAAGGGACTCCAGCCAGTCTCGCCCCAGGACAGCCCTTAAGGATCTAGCCAGACCCACGTGACCCCCGTCCGGTTTGTTTGTCCGTCCCTCGGTCCTTCCGCCCGCCACGTCGTCACTGCTTGTCCCGCTCCCTAGCCCGTTGCCGGGATTCTCGGTCGCCGCCACGTCAGGCCCGGCGCGACACAGCGAAGCCGGCATACAGACTAGGAAAGGCCGAGGTCGGCCGCGGCCTTCGGAGCAGCGCAGTACCTCACCTTTTTGCGGCCTCGGTGCAGGATCCAGGGCCCGGGCGGCCCGCCTTCGGGGGGCTCAGGGCTCAGCTCGAACGGGAAGTCCCGGACCGGGTCCCGGGCAAAGAACCACATCGTCGCCGCCGGCACGGGCTCGGGAACCTCCACTCCGGGTCCTCCGGCCGCCCGAGCCGGGGCGGGGCGGGGCGAGGGCGGAGCCACTCTGCTCTGTGGGCGGGGCTGTGCGTTGAGGCGGGTCTTTGGGGTGGGGCCTTGAAGGGCGGAGGCGGGACTGGAGGCGGGCCTCCCTGGGCGGGGCGGGGTGTAGCGGGACCCGTGAGCCAAGGTGGTCCTCTGAATGCTCTAAACTTGTGACCTTGAATAGACAGAAAACTTGAGTGTGATCTCCATCCAGTAGTGAGAGCAACAGTTGTAGGATGAAGAGGAGAGGGGTTCACGAAGTGAGCGTGACAATAGAGCCTATCTAAACCTGCGGTGTGCCGGGGTGGAAAGAGATGGGGAGATAGAAAAGAAAGGCTACTACTGGCAGTAAGATGGGAAAGTAATAGTAGTGAGGAGAATGGTTCTCTCACAAGCCAAAAGGTCCTTCACCAGGCAGTGGGAAGACTTGGGGCTCAGAGAGGAAATTGCGACATGACCAGTTAGTTAGGGTTACAGTTAGTTATAGTAAAGGTATTTGAGACCTTGAGAGTGGGGTTGAGGTTGAGGTAGGCAAGGGGTGATGCAAATGTCCTGAGAGGTTGGGAAACTGTTGTTAGAGAAGTATGTCCAGAAACACTCCATGGCTCCCAAAGTGGACATGAGTGCTGCCCAGAGTCCTGCAGGAGCTTAGAGTGGAAATGATGTTCTAGTCACGGAACTGAGCTGGCAGGAGGAACATGGCAAAGCCAAGGATAAACCTTTTCTTCCAGACATGTCTCTCATCGCCCTCTGCTGGCCCACAACTTCCTGTAACTCCAGTTTTAGGGGCGCCAACACCTCCCCACCCCCACCCCACCCCCGTGATGGTTTGTATATGCTTGGCCCAGGGCGTAGCACTAGTAGGAGGTGTGGCCCTATTGGAGTAGGTGTGTGGCTGTGGGCATGGGTTTAAGACACTCATCCTAGCAGGGCGGTGGTGGTGCATGCCTTTAATCCGAGCACTTGGGAGACAGAGGCAGGTGGATTTCTGAGTTTGAGGCCAGCCTGGTCTACAGAGTGAGTTCCAGGACAGCCAGGGCTATACAGAGAAACCCTGTCTCAAAAAACAAACAAACAAAAAAAACAAAAAACAACAACAAAAAAAAGACACTTATCCTAGCTGTCTGGAAGTCACTCTTCCACTAGCAACCTTCAGATGAAGACAGAACTCCCAGCTCCTCCTGCACCTTGCCTGCCTAGATGCTGCCCTGCTCCCACCTTGATGATAATGGACTGAACTTCTGAACCTGTAAGCCCAGCTCCAATTAAATGTTGTCTTTTATAAGACTTGCCTTGGTCATGGTGTCTGTTCGCAGCAGTAAAACCCTAAGACAGAAGTTGGTACCAGGAGTGGGGTATTGCTGTAATAGGCCTGACCATGCTTTTGTTTGGAAGAATGTGGATTTTGGGACTTTGGATTTGGAAGTGGTGAAATGCTTTAAGAGAGGCTTGATGAGCCATTTTAGTAGGAATATGGAAGACTTCGTTGTTGAGAGTAGTTTGAACTGTGCAGACCTGGCCCAAGGGGTTTCAGAGGAGAAAATTTTCAGTATGTGGCTTGGAGACTGTTTTTTGTGGTATTTTAGTGAGGAATGTGACTGCTTTTTGCCCTTGTCTGAAGAATCTACCTGAGGCTAATGTGAAGAGATTTATATTAATTGCATTGACAAAGGAAGTCTCAGAAATGCCTAGTAGAGACTTTGTTCTCTGGTTAAGTCTCATGAAGAGCATTTTAAACAACTGTAGCAAGTTTAGAAAGGAAATATATATATGATTTGAGTATTAAAGAGGCACCAGGAAATGAAATGGACTGAATCCTGTGTTCTAGGAGATAGCAGATTAAGAGAGTAAAACTTTGGGGCAAGATTCTACCCAGCTAAACTTAGATCCAGGGTTGGTGGTACACACCTTTAATCCCAGGAGACAGGTATGCAGATCTCTTGAGTTCAAGGTCAAGATCCAAGACAGCCAAGCTTAGGCAGTGAGAGAGCTGGAAAACAGAAAACTAGTGATAATGTAATAGAACAAGGGGGCCATGTTCTAGCTCCTACAATAAGCAGCAGAACTAGACAGCTTCAGCAATGTGGCTCTGGCTTTAGAGTGAAAAATACAGTGAAGGGACTACTGGAACAATTGATGCTGACTAACTGGAGCTAAGAAACTGGTGGTGATTAGAAGAGACCAGCATCACCGAGGTGAAATCTTCTGGGAAGTGTTCTCTGAGAACACAAAGAAGCTGTGTTCCAGAGATGGCAAAGGCTATACCTTGTGCTGCAGCTGGACTTGATAATGTGTAAGAGTCACCCAGGTGGTACTGGTTTTGAAGTCACGAAGGGGTCATGAAGAGCAGCTGAGGCTTGGCACTGTGAGAGGCTATGGAAGGACGTTGTTGATGAAAGTGCAGCATCAGTTTGCAATTGATGGCCCAGGACTGGAGGGGTCATGCACAGGATTTGAGGCTTGGCACCATGAGGAGAGCCTATAAGAGGCTATTGGTGAAGCCTAGTTCCAGCAGAAGACAGCAGTGTATTGGAGATGCCAGTACCATGAGATGACCACCAAGAACAGTAGCAGCAGTGGAGTGAATCAACCTGAGCTTAGAGTGCTACAGACAGCAGAGCTGGAGAAGTGACACCAGCCCTTTGGAGGAGCTCAGAGGATCATGTGTGGATCCCAGACATTGAAACAAAAAGCTGTAACGTTAAAGTTGCCTTGGAGACCCCAAGATGTTTGAGATGCCAGAGCTGTGGGCTATCTGCTGAAGAAAGCTGCTAACAGAAGTGGAACCAGCCCAGGTGAAAGAACTTCATTGCAGTCAACAACGATCAAAAAGGAGTTGGAGATCTGAATATGGCTTTGACATCAGACATGGAAATGCAGAGTTTGCCCAGCTGGTTTCCTGCCTTGCTTTGGGGATTACAGTAAAGTGATTGAATGAATCTCAGAAGAGATTTTGAACTTTGGACTTTTAATATTGTTGAGACTGCTGTAGACTACGGGGCTTTGGAATTTGGACTAAATTTTTTTTTTTTATGCTATGGCTAGGTATGGCCCCCATAGACAAATGTGTTTGAACAAGCCTATGGGGGCCAGGGAGTGGAATGTAATGGTTTGTATATGCTTGGCCCTGGGAGTAGCACTAGTAGGAGGTGTGGCCCTATTGGAGTAGGTGTGACCTTGTTGGAGTAGGTCTGTCACTGTGAGCGTGGGATTAAGACCCTCATCCTAGGTGCCTAGAAGTCAGTCTTCCACTAGCCGCCTTCAGATGAAGATTTAGAATTCTCAGCTCCTCCTGCACCATGCCTGCCTGGTTACTGCCATGTTCCCGCCTTGATGATAACGGACTGAACCTCTGAATCTGTACACCAGCCACAATGAAATGTTGTACTTTCTAAGAGTTGCCTTGGTCATGGTATCTGTTTACAGCAGTAAAACCCTAAGACATGCTCTTCCGGCAGGAAGCCTTAGCTCTTCTTTCACATAGCAGTATATTTGCAGTTATCCTGTGTCAAACATTCTCTACAAACCAAATACAATAGAGCTTGGGGTGGAGGATTATTAACAGGTTATCTCATTGTTAAAGCCTGGAGCCAAAATGACTGGATTTGATTTCCAGGTTTACTAAGTCTGAGCTTTATGGCCTTATGTGTGTTTTCTCAGCTGTAAAATGGATAGAATAGTAGCACCTATCCTGTAAGGTTAGTAGGCTAAAAAATTCTACCCAAGATGTCGCCATCCTGATGCCTGCAGGGAACCTATGAATGTGGTTCCTATGTCAATAGGATTGAAGACCTGTAAGATACACAGATTATTCTGGAGCACCTGTTGCCATGCTTTAATCACATGGGAGTGACGTTGGTGATGATGATAAAAGTGATTGTGGTACTTTTCCAAGCCCCTGTGTGCCAGGTACTCTCCTGAACATGCACACGGAGACCTGATACCTAAATAGGTACATAAAGAACAGAGGGAGCAACCTTTGAGTTGAAACAGACATGGTGTCACAGAAAGACCCTGTCCAACCCCCAAGCCTGGAATCCAGACTCTGTTGGAGAGGAGACAGTTGGCTGCGCTTTCCTGACATGCTGTGCTGAGCCTGTAGAACATACTGGAAAATGAACTGTGTTTCCTGGGAAGTGTGCTTGCTAATTTTGTATCAACTTGATACAAGTTAGAATCATCTGAGAGAGCCTCAAGTGAGAAAACACCTGTACAGGAAAAGTCTGGGGACTGGAGAGATGGCTCAGCGGTTGAGAGCACCAACTGCTCTTCCAGAGGTCCTGAGTTCAATTCCCAGCAACCACGTGGTGGCTCACAACCATCTGTAATGGGATCCAATGCCCTCTTCTGGTGTGCCCGAAGAGAGCAACAGTGGACTCACATTCATAAAATAAATCAATAAATCTTAAAGAAAGAAAGAAAAGTCTGTAGGAACTGGAGACTCAGGGGTTAAGAGGACCCAGGTTCAATTCCCAGCACCCACATGGCAGCTCAAAGTTTTCTGTAACCCCAGTTCCAGACAATCTGGTACACCCTCACACAGACATCCATGAAGGCAGAGCATTAATACACATAAAAATAAATAAATCTTTCGTTTGTTGTTTGTTTGTTTTCGAGACAAGGTTTCTCTGTGTAGCCTCAGCTATCCTGGAACTCATTCTGTACACCAGGCTGGCCTCGAACTCAGAAATCCGCCTGCCTCTGCCCCCCCCCCCCATCTCATTACGGGTCGTTGTGAGCCACCATGTGGTTGCTGGGATCCGAACTCAGGACCTTCAGAAGAGCAGTCAGTGCTCTTACCTGCTGAGCCATCTCACCAGTTCCCTTTTCTTTTCTTTTTAAAAAGATTTATTTAAACTGGGCAGTGGTGGCCCACGCCTTTAATCCCAGCACTTGGGAGGCAGAGGCAGGCGGATTTCTGAGTTTGAGACCAGCCTGGTCTACAGAGTGAGTTCCAGGACAGCCAGGGCTATACAGAGAAACCTTGTCTTGGAAAAAAAAGAAAAAAAAAAGTAAAAGATATAAATGCCAGGCAATGGTGGGGCACACCGTTAGTGCCAGCACTTGGGAGGCAGAGGAAGGCAGATCTCTGAGTTGGAGGCCAGTTCCAGGACAGCCAAGGCTACACAGAAAAATCTTTATCTTGAAAAACAAAAGGGGCTGGAGAGATGGCTCAGTGGTTAAGAGCACTGACTGCTCCTCCAAAAGTCCTGAGTTCAGTTCCCAGCAACCACATGGTGGCTCACAATAAGTTCCCAGCATCCACAAGGTGGCTCACAACCATCTGTTACGGGATAAGATTCCCTTTTCTGGTGTGTCTGAAGACAGCTACAGTGTGCTCATAAACATTAAAAATTTTATTTAAAAGAAGGAAAACAAAATAAAAAACAAACAAAATATCAACACAAGAAAATATCCTTTTCAAATGCACATGGAACAGTCCTGAGAAGAGGCTATAAACTATGTACAGAAGTAAGTCTAGGTAGGGGCTGGATGTGGTAGGCGGTGAGGACAAGGGTTAGGAATTCTACGTCGTCTATCCTCAGCCACATAGTGAGTTCACTTAAACTCTGCTCTGGGAGACCTTGTCTCAAAACACCAAATAAATATGCAAAGGAAGCAAGCAACAATTATTATAGACCTAATGTTAGGTGTGTTGTCCAAAGGCTGTAGAGTTGGACTGGAAGCAGTAATAGGGGGCTAGGAACTCGCACATAAACCCAACTCTGGAGAGACTGAGACCTAGGATCCCCAGGGCTTACTGCCAATCCAGTTCCAGCCAAATTGGAGCACTCCAGGCTTAGTGAGGAACGCCCTCTGGCCTCCACAAGCATGTGCACACATATGCATACCCCTGCCACACCACAAGTCTACAATAAAGAAATTGGGTTTTCTTCCTCTTACTATTCCGGGTAAACTTCTGGCACTCTTTCCCTCCACTGTTACTCAAGGCCAAATTCTCTGATGGAGATACCCTAAGAGCACACCCCAACTATGCGCCAAATGAGAGGGAGACAGGTTAGCCTCTCCAGGAAGTCTCTTTAGGGGTCATCTAGGAGGAGTGCTTCGCTGCTGGGGTGCTTGGAGTGGCCCAGGCATGCCGCTCAGAGGGAGCCAGTACGCAGTCCATACTGGGGGTGCCCAGCCCATGCTTTTCCAGATAGGAAACAGTGGAGTCTGCAGTGGAGATTACTGGGGTTCCTGAGCTCCTTGTTCCCAGACACCGCTAGCATACAGCTGGGAGTTGGGAATAGGGGTCCCAGGTCCAAACTTCCCCTCTGGTGTCCATGTTTCAGGCAGGAAGGGAAAGCCGGCAACCCTGAAGGAACGGGAGCCGTTTGGAGTGCAGAGAGTACAGAGAGGCTGGCAGAAAGACAGATGCCTTCTCTGGGAGATTTAGGCAAGAGCTCTTTACCATGAAGGCCTTCCCCACCCCGCCCCCACCTCACCTCCCTCGTCCATTCTTGATGAGAAGAAGATGGTCCTTGGTCTTTCAGAGTGCTTTACTTTATGGCCAATGTGATTTGCATACACATCACGCAGGGTGAATTGGGCATTAAATATCTTTTGCAGGAAGGAATGTCCAGGAGGGGAAGCTAGTTGGTCTATCTAGAGATTTCATTACCATGGAGGACTCCAGGTTTTTATGCTACTGTACCTTTTCTCAGGTGGAGGTGGGGGGGGGGTGCTTAGAATTCCCCGGACAAGGTCAGAGGAGAAGAAAACCTATTAACAAGGGAGTCTCTCATT
Organism: Mastomys coucha; assembly: GCF_008632895.1. Lineage (NCBI taxonomy): Eukaryota > Metazoa > Chordata > Mammalia > Rodentia > Muridae > Mastomys > Mastomys coucha. The sequence continues at coordinate 137,151,715 of NW_022196904.1, forward strand.
TTATGCTGAGCTCAGAGGCCATCTGGTCATGGTGGACTTTAATTACCAGAGTTTTCCCACAGAGGAGAAAGCCATGGAGGGCAATTCTGCGTACAGTGTCAACATCTGGGTCAAGGAAGGAGTAGATGACACTCTCTGCATGCACTTGGCTTAGCCAAAGGTGGGCCACTCCCCAGTATAGACATTCAGACCAGGGGAGGCTTTGCCATGCCTCTGAGCCTGGCCCAGGGAAGGCCTTGCATTTCCATGGCTCTGAGGCACTGGAGTATTCAACATGGCTATGCTCATGTCAGTGCCATTCTACACTTGCTCAGCTTCATCCACTCCCCATGACAAGGGCCTGGCCACCTTGGACTTCCGTGGGCCTCGGCACTCACATGCACCTACCCTCACAGACAGTTCTAGACAGCCAGGACTTCTCAAACTGAAACAAAATAATACACTCCTGTAAAACAGCTATTTTAGAACAGTAACCAGTTCTCTTAACTCCCTGTCAGTCCCCAACCAGTTTCCAGCCCAGCCCCTGAAAACCTTTCTCCTAACCATTCCTCCCTCAGTTGCCCAACAGTCTGTTCTCCCAGTTTCCCCAGTACCAGCAGCTCCTCACTATAACAACTATTCTAGCCTCTTTGCTCAGCTCAGCTTCTCCTGGCTCAACTGTCTTCTAAAGATATCTTCTGCACCAACTGCCTTCTCCTCTTGATCTTCGAGCCCCTCAGCCGGCTTGGTTTTTTGGGGAGGAGGGGGAGGCAGTTCAAGGCAGGGTTTTTCTGTATAGCCTTGGCTGTCCTGAAACTCACTCTGTAGACCAGGCTGGCCTCAAACTCAGAAATCTACCTGCCTTCCAAGTGCTGGGATCAAGGTTTGCGCCACCACTGCCCAGCTTCAGCTGGCTTTTTTTAGTATCTCAATAAATACAAGCATCAACCAACACCGAAAGCCATTGAATCAAAGCAGCTCTAACAGCTAAGAATTCTTTTTTTTAGATTTATTTATTTTATATATGTGAGTACACGGTTGCTGTCTTCAGACACACCAGAAGAGGACATCAGATCTCATTACAGATGGTTGTGAGCCACCAAGTGGTTGCTGGGAATTGAACTCAGGACCTCTGGAAGAGCAATCACTGAACCATTTCTCTGGCTCCAGCTAAGAATTTTTAAAGGGCCAATTGACTAGCAATTGGAGATCCTTTTAAAGGCCAGGAACACAAAATAATTCACACTACACACCCCTTTTAATGCAAAAGGAGAAACCCAAAACCACTACTTTTTACAAAGCACCCACATGCCTACTCACAGCAGGTGGCAATGCATGACAATAGCGGGGCCAATCTCTTTTTTGGATCTATCCAATGGGCACTTGTTTGCACAGAAAACTCTTTCCCAGCGGAAGTGAGGAGACTTGGAAGGAAGCTTTGGCTTGAGGTGGGGAAGGTGAGCATTCTGTAACCTAACGACAAGACTTGCAAGATCTAAACAGACACCAAAGTGCAGCCTGGGAAGGACCGGAAGTGGCTAAACTGTAGTCCAGAGAGCTATCAGAACTGGCTACAGATGGCCTTTGGCTAGGCCTGGGCAGGGGCGATGGGCTTCCAGAGCTGAGGCAAAGGCAGGTGTGAAGTGGGACTGGAGGGACAGCATTTTCTGCTCTCCCAGAGGAACAGGGTGATTTCCAGGGCCCACTGCAGATGCTTCACAAATCACTGAAATTCCTGCTCCTGGGATTCCATCGCCCTCTTCTGGCCTCTGAGGGCACTGCATTTACACATAGTATAAAACCACACTCACGTGAACGTAAATACTAAATCTTTAATTTTAAAAAATGAAAGAGCCAGGGCTGGAAAAGTAGCTCAGCGGTTAAGAGCACTGACTGCCCTTCCAGAGGTCCTGAGTTCAATTCCCAGCAACCATATGGTAGCTCACAACCACCTGTAATGGGATCTGATGTCCTCTTCTGGTGTGTCTGAAGACAGTGACAGTGCACTCACATACATAAAATAAATAAATAATTCTTAAAAAAGAAAGAAAGGAAGGAAGGAAGAGAGAAAGGAAGGATGAAAGAAAGAAGGAAAGGAAAGAAAGATCCAGGTATGGTGGTACACATCTTTAATCCCTCCTTTAATCAAGAGGCAAAGGCAGGTGGATCTCCATGAGTTTGAGGTTAGCCTGATCTACATAGAAGTTCCAAGCCAGCCTGGTCTATAGTCAGGCCATGTCTCACGAGATAAATACATTTTAAAATTTTTAAATAAAAAGGAAGAAAACAAAGTGAATTACAAAGGGGCTATTTGAATTTATTTGTCACAACAAAGAAATGACTAAAGTATTGAACCTGTTAATTACCTTAATTTGATCATTGCTGAATAATATACTTCCATATCAACTAGAACACTATACCACATAAAAATGTGCAATTAAACATTAAGTAAACAAAATCAAGTAAGTGAGTGAGTCAGGTGTGGGTAAATACTCATAAACCAAGCCAGCCTTGATGGTGCAAGCCTTTGAGCCCAGCACTCTGGATTTAGTGGTAGGCAGATCTGTGAAGTTAAGGCTAGCCTAGTCTACATACCAAGTTCTCAAAAAATAAAAAGCAAAAGAGGTGCTCTTGCTCTCTCCCCATTCTCCTCTCCCTCCATGTGTTCATGGCCAGCCTCTTCTACTCTTCTCTCTGTCTCTGTCTGTCTGTCTGTCTGTCTGTCTGTCTGTCTGTCTGTCTCTCTCTCTCTCTCTCTCTCTCCCTTTCTCTGTCTCTGTCTCTACCCTCTCAACTCCCCTCCCCATGCCCTGAATAAGGAGGGGCGGCAGGAGACTTGGGAAGTGAGGCTGGGTGGAAGGCTGGTAACATGAAGAGTTTGGGACCAGGCCCGAAGGACGCGCTCTCCAGCGCCTTCCTGAGCCCCTCTTGTTCTCTCACTGTGATGGTTTTGCCAGTCTTCTCATGAGAGTCTGTCTGAGGTGTGAAGTGGAAAGGTGAGGTGTTAAGGGTTCTTTGGAAAGCCAGTCGTGTCGGATGGTGTTTTTCTGGAGCAAACATGGGAATGAACATTTCACTGAAGTAGACCCAGATGAAAGGATATCCTGCTAAAGCTAAACATTCCTTCCTTTCACTGAGCACTGGGCTGTGGGAAGAGGGTAGCTGTCAGCAGAGGACTTTGGAGCTGATTTCAGGCCAAGGCAGGACACCTCCAGGCCATCTCAGACCCTACGCTCTCTTCGCCATCCAAACCCCAACCCAGCTTTTCGCACTGCATATACCTAGGACCCTCCCTAATTACGTAGCTTTGCCCACCTGTAGCTCACCAACACTTCCTCCCACGCTCCAAACAGGACCTCAGTATGTGTTCTGAGACCTAGTCACCAGCCCCACTTCATCTACCCTCCAAGCCCTTGACCTCACTTACCTGAACATCTTCAGTGACAGCCTCTTTACCCTCAGCAAAAGCACCACAGCCAATCAGTGACGCTTCCTATTTCCAAAGCAGTCCTCCAACAACCTCAGTTTCCTGCACAGTGATAATAACCCCTCCTGACCCCACCTCCTTTTCCCCCCACCTCTCTTCTGGCAGGACTGCCCTGCACAGCTGAGCTCAGGCTCAGCCCGATGTGCCCCACAATTCCATTTGTTCCAGATTCTGTTGTGTTTAATAAGCAATGTGTTCTTGCTTGAAAATAATGTCAAAACATCATATGTAGCAGCAAATTCATCCTGTGCGTTTCTTGGTTTTAAAAAAAGGCATATAATGTGCCAAACCATTTTTGAAACCTGTTTCCTAAGTCCAAAACCATTCTTTTCTTCCTTTTTTTCTTTTTTAAGGATTCATTTGGGCCAGAGAAATGGCTCAGTGGTTAAGAGCACTGACTGCTCTTCTAGAGGTCCTGATTTCAATTCCCAGCAAACACATGGTGGCTCACAACCATTTGTAATGAGATCTAATGCCCTGGTGTGTGTGAACAAAGATACAGTGTATTTACATATAATAAATAAATTAATCTTTAAAAAAAAAAGGATTCATTTAAGGGGGTTGGAGCTGAAGAGACAGGCCAGTGGATAAAAGTAGTAGTTGCTGAGTTCAATTCCCAGCAACTAGATGTAGCTCACAAGCATTCATTTGATTCATATACATAAAACACATAAATAAATCTTTTAAGATAGTGAGACCCTGTCTCAAAAACAAAACAATAACAAAATTATTTGTTTTGTCCACGCATGCGCGCGCGCGCGCGCACACACACACACACACACATCTACTTAATAACTTATTTGCCTTTGGTTGTTCCTCTGTGCAGAAGTCAGGTAGTGACAACTTGGGCATCATGCGCCCTCTGGTGGACCTTAGTGGCAACAGCCACACAGGACTTTGAGCCTCCCCAAGGCTGCCATGCTCCTCAGGCCTGTACTCCAGACCCAACTTCAGGGAACTGAGCTTGTTGGGAGAAAGCCCTGAACCCCTGACTCTCATACTCACCAATTTTGGACGCCGCCATGTTCTGCTGAGCCTTCCTTCATCTGACTCAAACAGTACTTGCCTATTCCTGCTTGGTAAGGATGAAGAAAGATACCATGTGGAAAGCTGATAGCCCAGGTCAATCCCACAGCTATTATGGGGTCCTTGGCCTTTGACTAAGAATGTATTCCACCTCAGGGGAGAAGGGCTCTGGCTTCTGCTTCCACTCAGGGGATCTATGGCTCTTGGATGCTCTGGTCCTGTTCTGAGAAGTTTTGTCAGCCTTGGTTCCTGAGAGGATCCAAAAAGATGCAGTTTTTGACCCCGGCTGTCAGCTACCACCACTGCCGTGCTTGATTTATTCATTTTTATTTTATGTGTATGGGTGTGTTGCCTACTTGTGTCTGTGCTACACAGAGAAACCCTGTCTCAAAAAACCAAAAAAAGAAAAAAAAAAGAACCTGGCTGTCCTGGAATGCACTCTGTAGACGAGGCTGGCCTCGAACTCAGAAATCCACCTGCCTCTGTTTCCCAAGTGCTAGATTAAAGGCATGTGTCACCACTGTCCAGCCTGGCTACTTTTTCTTTTCTTTTTTTTTCTTCTCATTCTGGACCTGCTCACTCCAGCCCAAATATTTTATTTATGTATTTATGTATTTATTTATTATTTATTATATGTAAGTATGCTGTCTTCAGACACACCAGAAAAGGGCATCAGATCTCATTACAGATGGTTGTGAGCCACCATGTGGTTGTCAGAAGAGTAGTCAGTGCTGTTAACCCCTGAACCATCTCTCCAGCCCTGTTTTGCTTTTCTTTCTTTCTTTTTTGTTTGTTTGTTTGTTTGTTTTTCGAGGGTTTCTCTGTATAGTCCTAGCTGTCCTGGAACTCACTCTGTAGACCAGGCTGATCTCAGACTCAGAAATCCACCTGCCTCGCCGGGTGGTGGTGGCGCATGCCTTTAATCCCAGTACTTGGGAGGCAGAGGCAGGCGGATTTCTAAATTCGAGGCCAGCCAGGTCTACAGAATGAGTTCCAGGACAGCCAAGGCTATACAGAGAAATCCTGTCTTGAAAAAAAACCAAAAAAAAAAAAA
>NW_022196904.1:137157293-137178643 GCF_008632895.1 Mastomys coucha
AAAAAAAAAAAAAAGAAAGAAAGAAAGAAAGAAAGAAAGAAAGAAAGAAAGAGAGAAATCCAACTGCCTCTGCCTCCCAAGTGCTGGGGTTAAAGGCATGCACCACCCCGCCCAGCTGGCTTTGGTTTTTTGAGACAGGGTTTCTCTGCATAGCCCTGGATGTCCTGGACTAATTTTGTAGACCAAGCTAGCATCAAACTTAAAAGATCCTCCTGCCTCTGCCTCCCAAGTTGTAGGATTAAAGGTGTACACCTCTATGCCCATCAAAAGTTGTCTGTTGGGCTGGAGAGATGGCTCAGTGGTTAAAGAGTGCTGACTGCTCTACTGAAGGTTCTGAGTTCAAATCCCAGCAACCACATGGTGGCTCACAGCCATCCATAATGAGATCTGATGCCCTCTTCTGGGATATCTGAAGATAGCTACAGTGTACTTTCATTTAATAAATAAATAAATCTTTTTTTAAAAAAAAAGTTGTTGGGGCTGGCGAGATGGCTCAGTGGGTAGGAGTACTGACTGCTCTTCCGAAGGTCCTGAGTTCAAATCCCAGCAACCATATGGTGGCTCACAACCACCCATAATGAGATCTAACACCCTCTTCTGGTGTGTCTGAAGACAGCTACAGGGAATTAGGCTGAGATCTTGAGTTCAATTCCCAGCATCCACACACATGATGGCTCACGGCCATCTGTACAGCTACAGTGTACTCATACACATAAAAAGTAAATAAAATAAATCTTTAAAAAATGTTGTTTGTTGTTTTTTATGATTTATTTATTATATGGAAGTACACTGTAGTCTTCAGACACCCCAGAAGAGGGCGTCAGATCTCGTTATGGGTTATGGATGGTTGTGAACCACCATGTGGTTGCTCAGGACCTTCAGAAGAACAGTCAGTGCTCTTAACCACTGAACCATCTCTCCAGCCCCACAGAAAAAGTTTTTAATTGTGGAAAATTGGCAGTAACAGGTGGATTGATTTAAAATATATTTATGAAATGGGGGCTAGAGAAATGGCTCAGCAGTTAAGGCCTTTTCCAGAGGAGATAACTGAGTTCCAGAATCCACACGACAGGTAACAACCATCTGTAACTCTCGTTCCAGGGAATCTATCGCTCTCTTCTAGTCTCCTTTGGAGCCAGGCATGAATGTGACACACAAACATACACTCATACACATAAAGGTAACTTTTAAAATATTGAATATCTACCATTAAAACATTGTCTTTGTTACTGTTGTATTGCTGTGAAGAAACACCATGATCAATACATATAAACATTTAATTGGGCATTTGCTTACAGTTTCAGAGGGTTAGTCCATGATATCATGAGGAGAAATGTGGAGACAGGCAGGCATAGTGCTGCAGCAGTAGCTGAACACTTACATCTTATAAGTTGGAAGCAAAGAGAGAGCAATATGGCCTGGCATGAACTTTTGAAAACTCCAAGCTCAACCCCAATGACATACCTTCTCCAACAAGGCTGCACTTTTTTTTTTTTTTTTTTTTTTTTTTTTTTTTTTTTTTTTTTGGTTTTTCGAGACAGGGTTTCTCTCTGTAACCCCGGCTGTCCTGGTACTCACTATGTAGACCAGGCTGGCCTCGAACTCGGAAATCCGCCTGCCTCCGCCTCCCAAGTGCTAGGATTAAAGGCGTGCGCCACCACCGCCCGGCAAGGCTGCACTTTTTAATCATAGAGCCAAACATTCAAATATAATAGCCTATGGGAGTCATTCTTATTCAAACAACATTACTCAGAAACAAAAATATGACAGCCAGGGCTATACAGAGAAAAGAAAGAAAAATACATGCTATAGCTGGGCATGGTACACACCTTTAATCCCAGGACTCAGAAGGCAGAGGAAAGGTAATTTCTGTAAATTCAAGGCCAGCCTGATCCACATAGTGAGATCCTGGTTGTTTTTTTTTTTTTTTTTTTAAGATCTATTTATTATTATATGTAAGTACACTGTAGATACTTCAGACACACCAGAAGAGAGCATCAGGTCTCATTACAGATGGTTGTGAGCCACCATGTGGTTCCTGGGATTTGAACTCAGGACCTTCAGAAGAATAGTCCGTGCTCTTAAACACTGAGCCATCTCTCTAGCCCTGTGTTTAAAAAGCAGGATCTGGGGCTGGAAAGATGGCTCAACGGTTAAGAACACTGGTTGATTTTCCAGAGGACCTGGATTTAGTTCCTAGCACTCAAATAACAGCTCACAAGTCTGTAATTTCAGTCCAAGGGGACACTAAGTTCTGGGACTAAAGATATATGCCACCACACCCAGTTATAAATAAATTTTAAAAATATTTAGCTGGTTACAGAGGTATAGGCTGGCAGGATTTGCTAAAGAAGCAAAGGCAGGAAAATGGCTGTGAGTTCAAGGCCAGCCCAGTCTATATAGCAAATTCCAGAACAGCCGGAATTACATAGAGATCCTACAAAAAAACAAACAAAAAACAAACCACAAACACAACAACAAAACAGGCCAGGCATGACAAGGAAAACAGTTCAAGGACGTTGCACATACTACATTTGTACACTAGATGGCAGCACAATCCAGCCGCTTCCTACTCAGTTGCCTATCTACCCTTGTCAAGGCCAACTAAGTACACTATGCATGCAAAGGGTTGCATTGTGAGTCAGGCAGTTCTCAAGTTTGTCAACTGATCAGAGACAGGAGCCAAGACCTGAGCTTCAGAGTCAACAATCCAGGTGGCCAGGCATACTGGAGCACCCGGGCAGTCCCACTCAGGAGGCACAACTGTAATTTGACCATCCTAGGCCATGTAAGGAGTGTAAGTCTGATGATATTATGGCCCTACCTAAAAAATAAAAATCGTATCTTTCCAGGCTGGGCGGTGGTGGTGCACGCCTTTAATCCCAGCACTTGGGAGGCAGAGGCAGGCGGATTTCTGAGTTCGAGGCCAGCCTGGTCTACAGAGTGAGTTCCAGGACAGCCAGGGCTACACAGAGAAACCCTGTCTCGGGGGTGGGGGTGGGGGTGGGGGAAAATCGCATCTTCCAAGATCTCTCCCCAAACCCTTCCTAATTTCATGTCTTAGTAAGATGATGCTATGCTGCTGGCCCTGTACTAATCAGCTTTTGAGCCTGTGGCTGAGTCTAGATATCAAAGGCCTATTTGGTGAAAGTTGTTTGAGGGAGTATCTTTTGTACAACTAGAGTATGTGGACAGCACACGAACTTACAGAACCCAGTGGCTCATCACTACAACTTCCAAAATTGAGGCCCAAGGACCCAAATTCAGCCAGCCTAGCCTACACAGTGACAGCTCACACTTCCAGATCTGTATCTAACCCTTTGGGGAACTTAACAAGCATGCTTTCTGTTCCTTCATTTTGCTCCCAATCCTGGTCCCAAATCAGGAAGCGTGTGACCCCCCAACCTCTGTTCATCTCTTGCTCCTGTGAAGCCTTTGTGCCTCACCACAACAAAGCCTCAGCAATGGAGACACATGGGCTAATTCAGAATGGGCCCTTACTGAGGTGTGTGGCTCAGCTGGTCTGCAGACCTGTCAGGAGCACTGCAGCTATGACAATGTCCTGTACTGCAGGAACACTAAGATGGAGCTCGGAGACTTGGCAGAGACCATTTGGCTCACCTGAGGACTTAAAGTTTTAGTTCTCAATGTGCCTTTGAAGTGGGGTAGATGCCAGCACAGGTTCCCAGGCCCGGGAGCTGAACCTTCATCAATGCAGGATGTTTTTGCCTAGGGTGTAAAGTGTGAGAGTAGCAGGAAGGACCTGGGGGGCCTGTCCTTACAGCAGCTAGTTAGACAGATGAAAGACTTGCAACCTTTCTTTGAGCCTGAGAAAGAAGGGCTAATGGGTTTTTATTTTCCTCAGTGTTTCTGTGTAGACAAGGCTTGAACCCAGAGATGCACTGCACCACACTCGGTCAAACTGTTTTTAAGGAAAGTCTTTTCCCAGTCTTAAGCGGTAAGAGGGCCATGGCTGAGGACTAGCTTGGTCTCTAGAACCTATGAAAAGTTCTGACCTCCAAACACATACGGTGCACACACTTACACACAGGATTGCATGCATTAAGTTCCCCTTCTCCCTGTCAATGTTTTTGGGCCTTCAGACCATGTACAACCCTGTTATTTCCCTAACTACATGAAAATCACTGTCTTCCACCCAGTGTTAGGTACACAGGATCAAAGCACACCACCTTTGACACCTATCTTTTCCCAATTTATTCATGGACAATCCAGGATGTTTTCATTCAGGAAGTACAGCCTGAACAGCAGGAAAGGGCCTCGTGTCCCTGAGGTGCACACTTAGGACCCAAGCCCAACTCAGAGCAGCCATCTGAGTGAAAGAACCCTGCATGCAGCCCAACAGCAGCAGCCATCTGCTTGAAAGAACCCTGCAGCCCAAGGAAACAGGGAAAGTCTCACTATCCAGAGAAGCTGAGACAGATCAGAAATTCAGTCTAGTTAGGCTTAGAGTAAGCCTGTGTTTCATACAGAAAGAACCACACAGAGAGATCTTTAGTTTTTATTTCACAAAATCAAAGTATTCAATAGTAGGAGGTGTGTAGACTCAGTAATAGACAACTGGGCATAACCTGAAAAAGACAATGCAGTTATCAACAGTTCAACACTTGAGGCTGGGCAGTTCTACAGCCGTGTCAGCTCCCATATACAGAGCCCTTTGAACCCTTCAAGAAAAATGTGATGGCCTCATGATACTAAGAGTAAAGCAAAGACACCGCAGGGACTTGAACCCTGTCCTGGAAACCAGGAGTGCCAACCACCAGCATCTTTTGCTTTTTTTTTTTAAAGCTAGGGAAAGGCCAAAAAGCAAAACCTGAGAAAACAAAGTTTGTTTTCTCAGGAAAAGAAAAACCTTCACAACCCTACTGACGAGAATCTGCTTCAGCTAAGATGCTAGCTTGGCCAAGTCTGTTATGTCCACCTGAAAAAGTCTTAGCAGAGAATTTTTGCAATCCCACCCCAACAGCTTCCTACAAAGGCTTGCCTTTCAGCTCTGTCCTACATTCCCACCCAGCATTTGTATCCAACATACTATACCCTTGACTGGTTTGTTTAGTCTGAGTAGGTGCTACATATGAAACATCTTAGCTACTTAGCTGTGGTTTTAATGTTAAATTATACTGGGCAAGGGAAAAAAAATGGCCTTTTCTGGTGCAACCCACGGGACCTTGGCACCATGGTTACCTTGAAACCGATTATGCATCATGACCTCAAGGATCCAGCTACTGGCTGCATCAAGGTGAGGGGTGAAGGGTCTGTGATTAGGTCAAAGGCACTGGGTGGCGATGTGGCAGAGAAATCACTTGTGGGGAGACCTTGTAACAGGATTCTGGAAAAGCTAGGGAAAACTGGTTGCCCACTTTCCCCCTTTTCCCTCCCCTGTAAGCACAACTTGAGGTTTGGGCTGGTAACAGCTGCTATAAAAACAGCTTTTTTTTCAGATGTTAAAACAAGCCCAGGGCCTCTCAAGTATTTTCTTTGAATGCTTCAACTCCAGCAAGGTGTTGTAGTAGGGCAGTCCTCACTGCTAATCAAAACCGACCATACCACTTTGGTCTCGATACAATACTGGTCGCTTGACTCTTGCCACACAGGAAGGCTCCGCTGTCCTACATTAAGCCTTCAGTGCCTTTAGTGAGGGGTACCTGAAAAATCTTAAAAAAAGGCTTAGCGCCCACCTCACCCCTCCACCCCAAGGCCAACAAAACATCACATGCTAGCTGCTCCAGCGTGAAGCTGAAGAATATTCAACACGAATTACCAGTAGCTAATCTGAAATAAGAAAAGGCTCGTTCACCTGTTGTCCTCATTTGTCCACTGGTGAATTCAATTCAACTGGAAGCTCCTTCTACAGTCTGAAGTACATCTGAAAGAACTAGGGCTTCCCAATCCCCACATTGAAAATATAATGTCTGCTTCACTTATCGATTTAAAGTAAATGGGCTATTTTTCCTTACTGGGTCTGGATTCTCTGGCCCCTTGAATAGATGTCTGCTGTTTTCAATGTTCCTGCATGTAAGAATTAAGACCAAGGGAGGGGAGAGAGACACCTACACAAAGACAATGCACTAAAGACCATGGAACTGTTAAAAGCATTTCCACTTGCCAGTTAAACTTTCTTCAAGAATGTTGCTCGTCTGAACTTATTTCTTGTCAGACTTTAAGTTGAATCTGGAAGAGACTAAAGGCTTCAGTGCTCCCAGCCCCCCTCACCAGAAATGAACAAAAGCATTTACCTAAGACAGCAGCAGAGCAAGGGAACTTGGCTTCAATCACAACACGTGTTACTTAAAGCTGCAGAGCCATTCCCACAACACTCAGCCTGTATTACACGGCTTTTCCTCCAACAGTCACTACTCCAAACATTTGGGAAAACAACTTTAATCATACTCCAGTCGTGTCACAATGCACTCTAATAGCAGCAGATTGGAACAGTACTGCACATATTACTTGCCAAAGAACAGACAAGACCTGAAGTCAAAGACACCTGCATTCTGCGTGGTCTGTAAAAAAAAGCTAGAACAAGTAAGCCCCGCCCCCCTCCTCCCTTCCCTCCAAATTCCAAGAAAGCAAACTCACTGCAAGGTCTCACACACTCACTAGCAGAACAGAAGACAGAGGCAAGCGCTTATATGCAAAGTCCTGAGCAGCTCCATGAAGGATGAAATGAGGCCTCTGCAAAGGAAAACTCTTTAAAGCCCACATGCCCAACCCAACTCGTGGCTCAAGTGAGGTGACAAAAGGCTAAAGTGGATGAGATGGTCTAAGCATTTAAACTCAACATGCACATTTGGAAATGTGGGAAAGTGTCTTACCCTAGATGTTTAGCCATGGTTAAATTAGACCCCTGACTTTCTGGAAACAAAATATGTAGTTACCTTTTACTGACCATCATCATCTCCCACCTGCCTAAGGTACTTAGTCCTTAGTTAGAGGGCCTCTATGCCAGGCCTGCAATTATTAAATGCTCATCACTGCATGGAGAATAAAATTTGTCTTTCCTGCCTGAAAGTTAATTTCGGTCTTCTGGCTCAAGTCCTGATCTTGTCCATTTAATAGTGTTCGAAGACAAGTTTCTGAAAAGATTAGAGAAGAACATTCCCCCCAAAATTGCCCAACACTAACTACAGACAACAAACAAGACTTTATTTAAATAAGGAGACAGCCTTCTAAATACATACATTCTCTAGTGAAGTATTTTTTTATTAATTTGTATGATTTAATGATTTTAAGCACAAGTACATTGAGCACATTTAAGTTTTAGCAATATGAACATCTAACTTTTAGCACATAATGAATGCTATGTCCCTTTCATGGGATCCTCAGAGATTCAAATGATAATGACTCCTTAATCTTGTAAACAATATTAAAGCAGGCACTAGTCATGAATAGGCTTTTGTGTTGAAATTTAGGATGCAATAGCCTGTTACTTTACTTACTATCCCATCATGAAAGCCCATTGGCACAAGCTTATAATTTTTAAAAGGCTGGATGGGAAAACTGCTCAAAGAAGGGGTCAGGTGAATAACATTTAATAGCTCTACGGCTCTAATTAAAGAAAAAAAAGCACTTATTTATCCCTAACATGCAATACTGCAGATTCAAGTTAAACTTATCTGTCAACAGCAGTCTGCTGTTTCCTGCTCCGAGGTGAAATGAAGCAACTCTTCTGTTTATGAAGAGAAACCTGTCTGAGGCAAACGAAAGATTGGCACACTGCACCGCCTCTCAAGCCACTCGATCCCACTCATCTCAATAAGCTCAGCTTCTTTTTACTCCAGGATTAATGTAGCATTTTCACTTCATTTTTATTCTGCTTTTGTAAAAGCAGTTTTGAGATGAACATTTGATCTTCAGTTTTTCATCAATTCTTTACTTTTGTGGATAAAGCTTGGTAAGCCATTAACTTTTTTAAAGGTAGATTTCCATACTTTTTAAAGGAAGATTTTATATTGGTTGCTTTCATTTGCTTAATTTTTGCATATGCAGACTTTTCATCAGTAGTAACAATCTCAGGCTCATTCCCCATGGAGACATGACATTATCTTTTCTGCCTTTACTTATCACTCATTCACCAAGGAGTTGTTCCCTCTGCATCTACGTCATCACACTGCCAGGTTGGTTCTGACTCAGATGGTGTTATCTGAAAAAGGTCTACAGAAAAAAAAAGGTTTCCCCTCCCTCATCAACAAAAGCCCACCCTCTAAGACATTCAAGCTGCATTATAACAACTCCTAAATTATAAGTTACAAATAAATACAAGTATACAATGCACAAAAAAAAATAAGCATACCTTTACATCTTGTTTAGTCACAGGGAAAATCATTTCTCCTACACTAGGAAAAAGACTTGCTTATACAAAACTGAGATGGAATCTCTTACTTGATAATATAAAAGCTATCACGAGAAGAAATCCCTTCAGGGTCATTAAAGCCACCTCCTTTGCTTTCAAGTTCCTAGTTATTAAGATACATTAAGTCACCTGAAAAAAATTCAAAAGAGAACCACACACTACAAACTATATCCAGTAGCTTCAAAAGAATCCCACTGTAGCTTTCACGTCATTCCAGCAGACCAGACCAACCCCAAGCCCTACACACTTTCATGGGAACAGACCACTGTTGTGATTGACTTTCCTTGCCCACGACAGACTGGTGGGAACACCCAGGCAACCTTCCTCAGTTGCCCAACTCAAAAAAGGAAAAAAGAAAAAAAAAAAGCAAAAACTGGATTGGGAGTTACTTGCCAACTCGAAAGCTGAGATTTCCTCAGTTTTTCCAAATATTTAAGTTCTCTGGTATGATTATCTGAAATCATAAACTAAACAATTACCTAACACCCCCCCCACCCAAACAACAGGCCACAGCCAACTAAGGTTTGCCCCTCCCCTTTAGTGAAACATTGTAAGTCACAGTGCTTGAAAACTTAACTTCAACATCTGGCCTAGTCAAGCTCCTGAGGTTCTCCTGAGGTGACTGTGAACCAAAGCTGCACTGCGCTGTACTTCAGCGGCAACTGGGGAAACTCTTCCAAGGATAAAAGGCAGCTCCAGTCCCTGACGGTGTCGTGCCAACGGCATAGCAGTACACGCCTTCTCTAACCCAGTGTGCCAACAGAACTATAGCATCTGTGGAAAATCTTAGAAAAAACATTTCCCCCCACCCACTCCTCCCTGTTAAGACCATTCCCAAATATTTCAAGTAAAATGTTTAAAAGATTAGGAATTTTACAAGTCTCATTAAGGGAGGGGGGAAAAGAATAAACTACCAGCAATTCCACCAATGGACAGCTCCTCCACACTCAATGTGAAAGCTATTATTCATCATCCTCTAGTTTCTAGAAACTGTAAACCTGTCGAGTTCTGCTTATCCTGATACTGGATTTTCTTTTTTCTGGTTCCCTTGAGTCAGCTGCCTTTAGGATTCTAGACAGACCTAAGGGGAAAAAAACTCAAAATATATTTTGCCCCCATCCCCCCAAAAGCACTTTGCCCAATTACCTCCCCTACACAGCAGTGAGACTTGCAGAAGGACTGCAGTAGGTCATCTGTTCACAAACTAAAACTTCTTACAAAACAGGGAGATTGTGCTGGTTCTACTACCATTCATTCCCCTCAAATCGGTTAAGACCACTTGCCATCTACCATTCTTCTGGGCCTTGGCAGTCTGCCCTCAAAAGCTTCAGACAAGATGCAAGAGGACATAGCCTGAAAAAGAAAAACCTACAACACCCGCAAAGGCCTACAGCCCCAGGTAAGTCTCTTTACATGGAAGCCTACAACTCCCCCATTACTATTAAGACAAAGTAAACAAGTTACCATCCAAGTTACAGAAAACCACCACCGTGCTGCCGACCTCACGGAACGTTACCGCACCACATGCTCTCCCTGCAGCCTTTCTTGCACACTGGCATGCTGGTCTAGGAGCCGCTATCTATTCTCTCCACAATGCCTGCTCGCCTCCTCCGCGCAGTTGACAAGCCAAACCAAGCCGCCAGCTAGCTTCATCACCAACTCGCACTGGCTCCACCTTCCTGGAATCCTCTTCCCTAGCTTCACCACCACATGGTTATGGCTCCTTCTTCCTAGCTTCCTCCACCGAACCGCACTGCTTCCTGGGCTATCTTCACCACGCACTGCTGCTGCTGGCTCCTCAGTCCTTCCTAGCTTCAAACTGGCTTCCGGACTCCTGTCTGCCGCTCCTGTCTTCCTAGGTTCACTGAATCCACTTCTGTGTAGACCTGGGTCAGCTGCCAATGCTAGTCGTTAGGATTTTTAAAGCACCTCAGCTCAAGTCCAATGCAAAATGCTGACAAATCTTGAAACTTAATGAAAGTCCTTTTGTTATCAGAACAAAATTAAGCTACAAGTTAAGGCTTTTAATATTCTTCTAATTCTTCAAACGCATTCTGCCTTAACTTTTTAATTACTTCAGTTCTAGTAGCTTTAATTGCTAGTTTCACTCTTGTAAGTGGCTGTCTACAGACTTCTATAAACTGCTCCATCAGAAATTTGAATTTATGGCTTTAAAAAATAACTTCCTTCTGATTTTATTTTTGAGATTTTATATCTTTATCCAACCTTTTGGTCTCAATATAATCTTCTTTGCCTATCTTGAATGCTGGCATCCAAAGTTGTCTGAACTTCCTTTTGTTTTTCTATCTTGCTTCTTTCTATCTTCTAGTTTTCTTCGGCTTCCTACCTGTGCAATTAAATACCTTTTCTGTCTTCTAAAGATGCTTCGTCTTCTATTTTCCTATCTTCTCTACAGCTTTTCTTCACCTTCCTGTATTTGTCTTCGTTTTTCACTTCCATTTTCTAATCTTCTTTCTCCAAATATTAACCTACCTCTTCTATCTTCCCTGTTTCCAACTCATGCCTTTAAATCTACATCCGCCAGGGGAAGGACTTTTGTAATGACCTTCACCTTAACCACATTTCCCCCATCTTTTTATACTACACCTCATTTTCAAACTATTGTCTACAACTTTACTGTTTTAAATGCCATTTAGATTCTTTTTAGGTAAACTTCGTTTTAATCTACAAGGCAGACCTTCAAACTAGAACTTTTTAAAACTCCATAATACGTCCCTTTACAATCTTCTAAACTACTCAGAATAAATACTTCAGGTCAGCCTCCGTCATACTGTACAAATACTTCTCCTTTTACAAACTGTTTAAGTAAGCCTTCACATTTCCTACTAAGATCTTCTTAAATTATTAAGGCTAAATATTATCTCGATAAGCTACTCTACTAAACCTAGAGTTATAACTTCTTTTTATTGCTTAATCTTTTTAAATAGAAACTTATCTGTGAATTCCTCAGGCTGAGCCCTCACAAGCCGATTCTGCTGTCGCTGCCTGAATGCCTAGCGCAGAGCCCGGAGCTCCAGTATTTATTGCGAAGGGACACGTCACTTCACCGGAACCTAGTAACCCTCCACCACCTTGGTGAAAGAAAAGAAAATAGTTCCTCGGAGAGCTAAAAATAGATCCTGACTTCTACGTTTCTAGATTTTTCTTGACGGTGCGTAGGCCTCCGTATCTTACAAATACAGAGAAATATTTAAGTTGTACCAGCAAGGACAAATAGGTTTAAATTTTCTGGTCACAAGATGAAAAACATGAATACCTATTAAAAATGGGAGCCCCAAGTTTTTTCAGATGTTTCGACACCTTTTTCGTTGACCTAGGACAGTGGGTACTCTTTATTGCTCTTTGAAGTGTGAAAATGGGTTTTCCAGCAACTTTTATTTTTCCGTTTTGTAACTCCCAGAGCGGTAGCCATTTCATGCGAAACAAAATGGAGGTTCCTCCGAAAAATGACCCGGCTCTACGAGTAGTTTGAGGTGATGGCACTTTGTAATGGTTTATACTCGGGATGCTGAGAACATCCTCCTGCAGGGAGGACCTGCAGTCCCCCGCTGCCCACGGGAACATTATTCTGGGCCTGGTAAACGGGCGCTGCGGTGCTTACACAGTCGGCCATTTTCGGCTGCCAGGTCCTCATTCCCAGCTAGCAAAGCCAAGCGATGGCCGCCGCCGGGGAGGACGCTGTGACCTTGGCGGCCACGCGGAGCGCTGAGAACCGTCAGAGCCCGGCGCACAGCGGCCGCTCTCGGCTCCCTGATCTCATGCCTTTCTGAAATTACGACCTCAAGGGAAGGGCGTCTCTACAAGCTAATGCTTTCCTCTCTCTCCAGAGGACCATGGCGAAACGATCACGCGGCGCGGACGGGCCGCGCGGGGCAGGGCGGGAAGGAACGCGGAACGCCCCACAGGGCAACGGGGGTGGGGAGAGGCGGAAGGATACGCGCGCCGGTCGTGAGTCGCCGCCTCCCTTTGTGAGGAGCAGAATCGCGGGCTGGCGGCCAGGCGGGCGCGGCCAGTTCTAACCAGTTCCAGCCGGTCTGGGTTGGTGCCGCAGAAACTCGCTGCGCATGCGCGCCCCGCCCCGCCCCCGAGCGCCTGGCTCTCGGTGCGGGAATGACTGGTATGGGGGCGGGGCGGCTGCTGGGAGCTGTGCTGCTGTTTCATGGTCGCCCCTTATTGCGGCCCACGGGGCCCACTGACCTGGCTTATTTTTTGGGGGGGTCTCTATGTCACCCATTAAGTGTTATCACACATACTTTGCTTGAACGTTTACTTGATACTCTAGAATGTTCTAATGGAAGCGAGTCTCAGGTTGATCCAGTAAGCTGGAGGCTACCTCGGTTTTTAGAAAAGCTATGGGAGTCGTGTGAAAGGGCGCTCCGGGGTACCCGAGGTCCAAATCTTGCAATCACAGACTGGCTCGCGGCACCGTCCTGCTCCCCAGGACCTGTAGATAGGGACGTTTGGTCAGAGGATATTATGGAGGATAGACAGAGCTTAATAACCGTACAGGCTGAGATAGTCACTAATGATGTAAAGCTACATGAATATTCTATTCCTAAAACTAAGGGAGAGAGGCCCCTTAGACTGAGGTGGGTCTCTAGCAAA
Organism: Mastomys coucha; assembly: GCF_008632895.1. Lineage (NCBI taxonomy): Eukaryota > Metazoa > Chordata > Mammalia > Rodentia > Muridae > Mastomys > Mastomys coucha. The sequence goes on from NW_022196904.1 coordinate 137,170,291, forward strand.
ACTCCAGCGTTAGACCTCCAGGCCATCCCAAAGCATGGCCAGTTAAAACTTTTTCTTTCTTCCTTTTTTATTTTATTACTTATTTACTTATTTTCTAAGACAGGATTTCTCAGTGTAGCCCTGGCTGTCCTGGAACTCTGTAGACCAGGCTGGCCTCAAACTCAGGTCCTTACAAAAGTGCTGGGATTAAAGCTGTGTGCTACTAAATTGGGGCTTGTTTAAGCAGCTTTCAGCTCACCCTTGCAAAGCTGCCCTACTTTTCTCTTTTTTCTGTCTGTTAATAGCCTTAAAGAATGGAATGTTACTGAGTGCAAATGGTTCCCTCTAGATGCACACTTGATGGATGCTTTGGGCCTGGAAATTTTTTAAGAGTTTTAGTTCTGAAAGGACAAAAAATTGAGTCACCTAAATTACGGGCGGTGATTTGAGTCTAGGGAATTTGTGATTCATCTAAAATTAGGCAAAGTTAACTAGCAGAAGGAGGTTTTTTTTTCGAGACAGGAGGAGGAGTTCTTAATGGTACATTTCAACCCACCTCCCTCTCCTCCCCCAACCTTCTGTTTCTGCTTTGCCTCTGCTGGGGCAAGGGCCTAAGAGAGTTCTGGAAGCCAGGGAAATGAAACCAATGTTTAAAAAAAAAAAAATAGGGCTGGATCTCTGCAAGTTCATGGCCAGCTGTTCTACATAGAGCATTCTAGGTGAACCAAGACAAATACGTTTTTAAAGAAAAAAAAGTTAAAATGTATGGGGTGATATGTCTTGAGACGGGGGTCTCACTACGAAATTGTCCTGAAACTGTATCGTGGCTGGCCTGGAAACTCAGAGATCTGTCAGTATCTGCCTTCTGAGTGTTGGGATTTAAGGCGTGACTCACCAGTGGCAAAGACTAGAGATTTGGTGGTTGTTGTTTTGGAAACACTGCAGAAGGTAAACTAGGCAAGCCTTCCACCCTCCCTCCCCTCAGCTCCGGAAGTGCTTGTCAATAAATCCCATCCTCTTGATTCCTTCATGCGTCAAACAAGTTATTCCTTGCTGTTGGAATGGCTGTGCAGCACTGGGCAACTCCCAGGGATTTGAGAGAGAAACAGGCAGCAGGGTCACTCCAGAAACTGGTCCAAAAGACATGGTTTGCAAAGGCAGAGAGGAAGTTCACAGGGACCACTCCATGAGAAGTAGTATTTCCAGACTACCTTTTTTTTTTTTTTTAATTGCTAGGGCCCAAACGCCTGCTGTATTCCCCTTTTTAATTTTTACTTCACAAAAAGGCTTTGGTAATTTCCAAACCACTCTGATTCTTGCCTCTTTTGTCTTTTCTGGATATTTCTTTTTCCAATGTTAAAGATTGAATCCAAGACCTCAAGCTTGCTAGGTAGACAACCTATTTGAGTTGTGCACCTGATCCTCTTATAGAGGGTCTCACTGTGCAGTCCTACCTGGCTCAGCCACCAACACAGAAAGAGAAACTGCCCTTTAGCCAGTTACCTGCCGCTCCCCTCAAAGGCGTCCAGGCCAAAACCAGAAGCTCTGAGTGCCTGTTTCTGGCAGGCACGTCACTGACAAACAGCCCTGTGACCTTGGGCCGGAACCCAAGAACTTATAAGTGGTAATTTCCTAATGTGCAAGAAGAGAGGGTGAGAGACGGACTGGAAGATGCTGATTCTGTAAACAAAGGGGTGGGGCGAAAACACGGAGGATTTTAGACTTCCTGGCTGTGGCCTGGAGGAGTTGTGACCCTGAAAGTGACTGAAACAGCAATAATTCAGAATTAAGACAGCGGGCCAGAAATCCTCAGAGAACACCGGAGTCCACCCACCCCTTTCAGGCTACAAAGGCGTATCAAGCCTAGGAAAGAAATGCCTACTTCTCTTTTTCAGTTCAGTTCTGAGAGCCAGAGAGCAGCCTGGGCAAGTCTGGGTTCTCCCAGGCCTGTGGAATGATATCCCATCCTGTGACTTTTATCTGTAAGGCACAAGGCAGGCAAGGAAGAGGAGGTAGGGCTGGGAGCTTGTGGGGAGATTTTGTTTTCTAAAGACTGAATTTGCAGTTCCCACCCACACACCTTCCCAGGGCTGATTTTTTTTTTTTTTTTTTAAGATCTTTGGAACAATGTGAACTCTAAATCTGCTGCACAAACTTGGGCTACTCCTACTGCAGAAAAAAGAACCTACGTAGATGACAAAGCAGAGGTTGGTCATGCGGAGAGAGCATTGTTTCCCGGGGTGGGGGTGGGGAGGCCGGGACAGCTGACACATGTTTCCTGGAGAAAGGGTAAAAGTCAGTCACTGAGGCCCACTTCACTGGGAGGAGAACCCGGGCCCAGCAAAACAAGTTACAGGAACGTAAATGGCTGTGTCATGGCAGTTCTGAGGATGAGGTGGGGAAGCAGCTGCCTGTCACAGGAACTGAGGTAACCAGGGGGGAGAGGCAGGCACCAGGTCCTCCTGGCTTCTGCACTTGCCTCCTTTAGCTGATAGGCCCTGAGACAGCTGAGTGGGTTAAAGGTGCTTGCTGCTAAGCCTGGGCCTGACTTTAAGCCTTAGATCCCACAGGGAGAGAGAAGGCTGCCCTCTGAGCTCCCCCGGCACACACAAAATAAATGTTTAAAAGTCAATTTTCTTTTTTTTTCTTTTTCTTTTCTTTCTTCTTTTTTGTTTTTTTGTTTGTTTGTTTGTTTGTTTGTTTTTTGAGACAGGGTTTCTCTGTATAGCCCTGGCTGTCCTGGAACTCACTCTGTAGAGCAGGCTGGCCTCGAACTCAGAAATCCGCCTGCCTCTGCCTCCCAAGTGCTGGGATCAAAGGTGTGCACCACCAATGCCTGGCTAAAAGTCAATTTTCTAAGATTAGGGATGATAGCTGGCTAATGGTAGCAGGCAGATCTCTGAGTACCAGGCCAACCTGGTCTACAGAGCAAGCCAGTTCCAGGACAGACAGGGCTACACAGAGAAACCCTGTCTCTACAAATGAAAAAGGATAGGCAAGATTCCAAATTAACCAGAAGCCTCCTGGGGGAGGAGAAGGTGTCTGGAGAAAACCCCGACTTGGACCCCACCCTTCGAGTCCTGGAGCCTTTAGTAGCTGTGTAATTAGCTGTAGGCCCTGCAGTCTCTGTAGAGCCTTCTAGAAGGCCTGGCTGTGGAGATAGTGATAGCACCAAAGGAGAAGGGAAGAGAACTGACAACAGAAGTCGAGATGGGATTCTCCAGAGGTGTGCTTTGGCCCTCTCCAGCTTCAAACCCTCAATGGCCCCAGCTGGCTCCATACCAGCAGGCCTACTTTCTAGGCTTCTCCCTCCAGTCTCCCCCTGTTTGGGGCCAGTTGATCTTGGATGAGGAGTAACTAGCCTTCTCTCTCCTAGCTGATAGCTGCCTGACTCCCCTTCATCCTTCTGCCGTCCCTGGAACATGACATTCACCCGGTGTGTTCCACTTCTCTTACACATGGGACCCCTATGCACAGTGCTTACCTCCCTCAATGAGACCCCGTAGGAGGAGGCTACTGAGAGCTCTTTGCCCAGGGCACTGAGGCCCAATGGTCTGTTCCTTTGTATCAGAAGTACCTAGCAGATAATAGGGGCTCCTGTGTTCGGAGCAATGAGTGGGCTGTGTGTGTGTGTGTGTGTGTGTGTGTGTGTGTGTGTGTGTGTGTGGTATAACAGGAGGTAATTAGGTAGAATGTAGTTGGTAGAACACTTGCCTAGCATGCAGGAAACCCCAGCACCATATAAACCAGGCATGGCAGCCCAGGCCTATAATCCCAGCACTTAGAAGATAGAACGGAGAGGATCAGGAGTTCAAAGTCATCTCCCCTTCTTAGGGGGGTTAAGACCAGCCTGAGTCAGAGATTCTGTCTCAAAACAAACTGGAATGGTAGCTCTTTTGAGGTTTATGATACACAGCCAGGGCCTGTTGTAGACACCTGTAGTCTCCAGCCATTCCAGAGGCTGAGGCAAGTGGGTCACATGAGCCCAGGAACCTGAGACCAGCCTGGACAACATAGTGAGCCTTCGTCTTTGCAAGAATAGCAACGACATATAAATAAATACAGACGCATCCAGAACAGTGAGTCGTTGAAAGAGTGCTTGCTTCCGGAAGAACGCTGTATCTGTAACCCAGTGTGGAAGGTGCCTGTGATGGGACATTGGGCTCCCTGTCCAGAAGTGTCCCACAAAAATGGAAATTAAACCCAGTCATAGTATGTATACCATAGAGGGTCTCCAAAGTTTATTGCTGTTGCTGAGTTTGGGGTTGGGGAGTGTTGGGAAGAGCAACCCACCCCATAGGAAGTAGCACATTGAGAATGCATATCCCACCAGGATAGGCTGGGATGATCCTGCCCACTGTCTGAAGCTCACAACTCTTTCCTCTGAGTGCTGGAGTGGGTGAAGCACAGGGTCAGATTTCACTCTCCAGAGTGGCTCAGCCCTTGTTGTCCTTCCACTGAGTATGAGGCACCATGGGAGGGAGGCACTTGGCCAGCCCTCACCTATGCTGAGGCCTCTGGGCCTTCTGGAATGGCCTAAAGCAATAACAAGGCTTCTGAAGTGGCTTACTTCCACATTCTTGTGTCCCTGATGTGTTCAGTCACCTGCTTAAGATCTCTAGGGCGTATTTATGTTGGCCCAGACTGCCCAGCCTCAGCGTGATGCTTATTAAGTATGCACACCTGTCTATGAGCTTGAGCGTGCGTGTACACACACACCCCTCTTCCTTCTTCATAGAACTGCATCCCATGCCACAGAAGCAAGTCTGTGGAGAGAAGCGGCTGGGATCTTGGCCAGGTGTGTTTAATAAATGGAGAGATTCAGAATCACTGAGTGATGGAGCTCCTCCTGGATGGATGTAGGGCCCAGCTGTTCCGGGCTTGAGGCAGACTCCTGCAGGGAACCCAGCAGGAGCCGAGTGACCTCATCGTTCAGGTCTGAAGATTCCCTGCATTGCAACAGAGTTCCATAAGAAAATTTGACGTTTTTCTCCCTGTCCTGAAATTCTTTGGCTCTAATCCACACCCCTCATTTATAGTGGATATATCTGCCACCCAAAAAGTCACACTTTTAAGGCCCTCTAGGTGGCTCAGCAGGTAAGGACATTTTCCAGAGTCCATTGACCCTAGTTCAGTTCCTCCACATCTACATTGTAGATGAGAACTGGTTCCTACAAGTTGTCATCTGACCTCCACATGGGCTGTGTCTCAAATACAAACAAGTGAAATAAGCAGGACTCAGCAGGAGTCAGTGAGGGCCAGAATGGAAGTGTCCTGGACAGAACAGAGAGGCTCCATGCCCTCACAGTTACAGGACTGGATTGGTGAGGTTTAGGGGGTCCAGGTGTGGGGGGTGAACAAGGGAAGTGAGAGTGAGACCTGGAGTGAGGGCTGGAGCCACCTGCACAGAGAGCAATGACACTTACGTAGATCGAAGGACCACCTTTGATCTGGGGAGGCCCTGGCTTTTGAACAGCACTGGGAGCCAAGGCCAGAAAACATGGAGGCCTGCACTGAGGAGAGCGCTAGGTTAGAGAGGTGAGAAGGTATGGAGGCTGCCTGTTGTCCTCATGAGGGGCCCCGCCCAGACTCTACAAGACACTACTGCCTGGAATCCTCCCTGCCTCACTCCCCCCAACCCCGAACAAAGCCATTCTTGTCACATGTTGAGCATCAGTCCTCCCAAGGACCCTTGACTAGCACATCTTGGCATCCCTCAGCTCCACCCACAGTGACAAATCTCTGCAAGCACGTACTTCCGGGGGTGATTATGTGTCTGTTTACTTGGTTTCTGGGTTCCCCTAAGGGTCAAAGGTAACTTCTTGGCTTGCTTGCTTGCTTTGGGGGAGGAAGTTGTGCCAGGAAAGCCTCAGGTTCCTGTACAGAAATAAAAAGGAAGTCTGTGCCGAGGGGGGCCACAGTTCTCACCCATAGTCCCTACCCTCCCAACGGCATTGCCATTGATTCTGCTTGGAGACTCAGCTGCACGGCCCTGAGGCCAGAGCTCATTCCAGGTTAGACTTCTGTCTACGGTGGCCAAGCAGCTGTGTCTTCCCACAGATGTCACTCTTGCCCTAGAAGCTTCTAGATAGATATATAAATTCCCAAAGAATGAGCCCCGGCAGGATTTCTGGGGCTGGCTCATTCCAGCCCAGTGCCTCATGCCCCAGGAAAGCCATGAGCAGCTGCTGGTAGGAGGAAGGGAGAGGGAGGCAGCTGTCCCCACCCACCCCCAAGCCCAACTCACTGAGCCCTTTCAGCCTACACTAAGACTCTAGACCCAGTGGGGCTGAGAACTGAACACTGAGAAAGGAAAGCCGATGGAAACTTCCATTGACTGTTCAGCTGAGGGCTAGGTGTCAACAGAGAGCCAGAGCCAGAAGGCCCAGGTCACAAAGGTCCACTCTTCCTCAATTCCTCCTCTTTCCTTACCCTGTCCTTCAGACAGAGCCAAACCCTCCCTCAGCTTGTGCCTTCTTAGGGCTTCTCTATTCAGCTCTGATGTCAGAGTGCTGGCTACTGTAGGGACCTGTCTGTCCTCCTCGCCCTGACAGACAGTGGAACCATCCCCACCAAGGGCATCTTGAGTTAACTTTTGTTTTGTTTATATCACTTCACTGCTTGTGAGCTAACTAAACAGTTAAAAATGCTCCCTGTCTTCTTGGAGTCCGGCCTCAGCTTGATGAGGTAATTCTGCACGAGGCTTCTGTGTCATCCACATAATCATCCCTGGTGTGGCCTTGACTTGGTGCTGGGGACTTTCAAAGGTCCTCTTAGGTTCCAGCCAGCTCCCACAGATCTGCCCAGTGCAAGCCAGCACTGTAGCCTGAAGCAGTCAGACAGGCATATATCATTATCCAGTATGACCAGTTCTATAAGCTGAATGGTGGGTACAGAGCCCCAGAGAGGCCTGGGGGCTTGGATGTCCTGGATCCAAACGGAGGATCAGCTCTTTCTTCTACTCAGCCCGAATGTCCCCATCTTCCACACTTGTACTTCTGACATTTGTCCACCCCATCCTGGCTGTCCCAGGTTCACACACAGAGTCCCCAAGAGCCCCCACCCCCACCCCCATGGTCCCAGGCTGGTTCCTCCACATCCATCCTATACTCAGGGAGTTCTGCCCTCAGAGTTCTACTTCTCTGACTCAGTCTATTCCTCACTGAAGTGGGATGGAGCAATGAAGCTGTGAGCTGCTTAGCACAGACCCTGGCTGGAGAGATGTGCTCCTGTAAGAGGTGGCTGTCACTACTGTCGCCTGCCACTTGCCTACCCACCCTCTTCTAGCACTAGGCAGAGTGGGGCACACTGCTGATTACAGCAGTAGACTCTCTATTGAGTTGCATGCAGCCATGGATCACCAAGAGATGCCCAATCCCTCCTAGATCCCTAGAGCTGACTGGAGCCAGGCACACTCAAGAAAGGGTTAAACATTTCAAGTTACTTTATCTCTGTCCTGGAACAGGAGGAGGTGGATGAGAGGTAAGAAGAAAATTCAGGCTAGAGGCTGGATGGAATTTTCCTGAGTTCATAAACAGGGTTGCTAAGGGAGGCCACCATGGAAACAGTCACGTGTGCCTAACGGCTGGTTATTTCCAGCTTGGTGCAGGACCATCACACAGGCTCCTGGCTCTTTCATTGGCTGTCACCACTCTCACCACCCGGAGCTGACACAGGATTGGCCCAGGGCTGGGACATTCTGGAAGCTGTTGTTCTGAGCTGAGGAAGATACAGATAGGCTGCCAAAGTCTTCGCAGGCGCAACTGCTTTCCTTTCTGACCCCCTTGGGAGTTGGGAGTTGCTGCCTTTGTGCTTGAAGTACTTTTCCTAGCCGGAAGATGCTGGCTAGTCATGGCCTGCCGTGACTTTGAAGGCTAACTTTTGTAAGCTATAGGCTTGCTCTTCAGTGAACAGCACTAAGGCCCTGAGAGGTGGAGAGTAGGCATAACTGATGTTGTCAACAAAGTGCAGAGCCCCAGGACCTGGGACCCCTTAGGAGATTCCTGCTGGCTCCACACCTAGTTTCCTTGGACATCAGCAGCCCCCACAGCCAACACAGACTCTCTCCTTGGGGGGAAAAAAATACCTCAGTAGACATCTTCAGAGATCCATTTTGGCTCTGACATTCAATAATCCTGAACTAAGGCTGCGTGGGACGGTGAACATCTGCAGCACTAACTGCCAAGAGCAGGCAGGAGGGTCAGCAAGAGTTGAAATGTGGCCTCTGTCTCAAAGAGGAGGTCAGACATGGCAGGACACACTTTCAGTCTCAACACTCAGGAAACACAGGAAGGCAGATCTCTGTGTTCAAGACCAGCCTGGTCTACAGAGCAAGTTTCAGGATAGTCAGGGCTACACAGAGAAACCCTATCTG
>NW_022196904.1:137178653-137181130 GCF_008632895.1 Mastomys coucha
AAAAAAAAAAAAAAAAAAAAATCAGTTGTTCAATCTACCAACCTACTAAGTAAAGATCTGCCTCCCAAGTGCTGGGAATAAAGGATTAAAGGCCTGGCATGACTGGATTATTTTTTTGATCTTGCTTCCCCACTGCTTCCACCACCACTCCACTCTACCCCCCTGGCCCCAACTGATGAGCTAGAAATGTTAGGGTTGCTAGGCAGGCTCCATTAGTAAGGTACGTGTTCAGCCAATGAACCTAATTTAAACATCTACCTGATACACACAGTGAATCTGTACAGAGAACAAATCTATAGTCATTCATGGCACACCCAGGGCTTCCCGATGGCAGGCCATACTCACCTCTACTAACTGTACACGGCTTTAGAAGCAAAACAGCTTCCTACACCGTAAGTAAGAGAGGCTCAGAGAGGTAGGGAAGCTTGCACAAGCTTGCACAGCCCGTAACAAGGTCTAGACTTAAAGCCTGTTGGTCAGGGTCAGGTGCTGGTAGCTTACGCCTTTAATCTCATCACTCAGGAGACAGAGGCAAGTGGCCCTCTGTGAGTTTAAGGCCAGACTGGTCTGCATAGAGAATTTCAGGGTAGCCAGGTCTACATAGTGGAGACCCTGTAATAAGCCTGTAATAAGCACATGCCTTTAATCCCAGCACTTGGGAGGCAGAGGCAGGCAGATTTCTGAGTTCGAGGCCAACCTGGTCTACAGAGTGAGTTCCAGAACAGCCAGGGCTACACAGAGAAACCCTGTCTGGAAAAAAACCAAAAAAAAAAAAAAAAAAAAAAAAAAAAAAAAAAAAAAAAAAAGAACTCAATAAATAAATAAAAGCATAAAAGCCTGGTGGTTTGGCATCATCAAATCTGCAGACATACCCTCAGCAGCAATGGGAATTAAAATGGAAAACTTCACAGGACAGCCCCTGCTGTGAGTGTGTGTGTGTGTGGGGGGGGACAGGACAGCCCCTGCTGTGAGGATGCTGTGTGGGGGGGGACACAGGACAGCCCCTGCTGTGAGGATGCTGTGTGTGTGTGTGTGTGTGTGTGTGTAACAGGACAGCCCCTGGTGGTGAGGATGCTATGGGGGGGCAGGCCTTGGAGAAAGTTCCATCATACAGTCTTACCAAAAGTACCTCAAGAAAATCGATGTGCTCTCTTGGCCTCAGTTTCCCCCTCAATAAAAGAGTTAGCCCAGATCTCTAAGAGGGGTTACTGACACAAGGATTTTTTTAATTTGGACCTTCCTAGAAAAATAGAGAAGGCCTCATAGGCTCTGTAGACTGTCTTCTCCTAGAAAAAGCCAACCCTGAAGCCCAGGACCAGCCCAGCCAAGGCCCTGGACATGCTCCTATCACAGCTGCTCACATTCTGATCAACAGCCCATGGGAACCTTAGAAAATGAAGCACACCTGAAGATTCCCTGTTCAAAAGAGACTGAACCTCCTGCTTCTCTGCAGTCAGAAACTTGGGGTGTGTGTGTGTGTGTGTGTGTGTGTGTGTGTGTCTATGTGTGTGTCTGTGTGTCTCTATGTCTGTGTGTGTCTGTGCGTGTGTAGGTGGTGGGAGGTACACATGAGTGCAGTGCCCACAGAGATCAAAGGCATCGTTGCAGTTGCATAGCTCTGAGGCTGGATTACTGAGCTATGAATTCCCTACTATAGTGCTGGGATTGTCCCTTGCAAGAGCAGCACGAGCCCTTAAACACTGAGCCATGTCCCCAGTTCCCTACAATATTTTTTTTAACATGAATCTTCAGATACGTAAAACATGTATAACTAGGTTGTGTCATCAGAATATGAACAGCATCCACAGCTCTCTGACTGACTAATGCCTCTGTCTGGGCTCTTGGTGAAGAATTGGGCGGTTTGATCTTGGAATTTTCCACATAAAAAAACATTTTGCTGATACATGCCCTTTCTGGACCTCTTGTAAACAAGCAATCATAGCAGGAATGTGGATCTAATTCAGGCCACCACCTTTGAATAATTAATATCTTCTAAAGCTGGGCAGGGCAGCTCATGCCTGCAGTTCCTGCAGCACTCAGGAAACTGAGGCAGGAGGAGCAGGAATCACCTACATAGCCAGTGCCAGGCCAGCCTAGGCTATAGAAGACCCCTTTTCAAAACCAAATAAGCACACACACACACACACACACACACACACACACACAAGGATGAATAATAGACCTAGGCTGGGCATTGAGCACACAACTTTAGTCCCAGCACTTGGGAGGCAGATGCAGGTGGGTCACAGCTTGTTCCAGGCCAGCTACTTACGTGGCCTGGTCTACATCATAGTTCCAGAATAGCTAGAGCTGCTATAATGAGAGCTTGTCTCAAAACTAAATAAATACAAATGATAGTCTGGGGTGTGACTCTGGGGACATAGTTTACTTAGCATGGGTAAAGCTGTGTTCCAGCGCTGTCCTTGCAAACAGAGCAAAGCAGTCATTAGCCCCATAAACCAAAAGCCAGGACCACA
>NW_022196904.1:137181140-137188640 GCF_008632895.1 Mastomys coucha
CACACACACTGCACTCACACCTCCCTGTTTACACACACACACACACACACAAACACACACACGCTGCACTCACAGCCAGCGTCACCCCTGCACTGACTCATCCCTGGCTTCCTGCTCAGAGCTGACCTGTCAACACGGCCCAGCCAGAGGCTTCCTTAGGAAAGCTGCTGTCAATGATTGACAGCCAACGGCCAGTACACCCCACAGTACACCCCACCCATGTGAAACCCAGGGTTTCTTACTGAAACCTGCCAGAACAAAGCTGACTCCTGTGGCACTGGCTGGGGAGTCATGCCTCATGCCTGCTTACAATTGCCTGCATGTGTGTGTATGTATGGGCATGAGACAGTCAGAATAAAGTGTCTGGCCCCCTGGAATAGGACTTATAGATGTTTGTGAGCCACCCTGTGGGTGGTGGCTTCAGAATCCGGATCCTCCGGAAAAGCAACGACTGCTCTTAACTGCTGAGCCATCTCTGGTCCTCAATTCAGTTCTCTCTGTGCTTTGGACAGATGGGGCAGAGCTGCTGACACTGAGGCAGGAGCTAAAGCCACTGCCTCCCAGGAGCTTAGGTCTGCTCAGAGGATCGGGACAGCAGTCCTAGTTAGAGACCAGTTAGAAGTGGACTGGGGTGATTGCTTGGTAAATAAAGGTGCCTGAATTCAGTTCCCAGGACCCACAGGGTGGAAAGAGAAAATGGATCCCTCCAAGTTGTCCTAGGATTGACTTCCGGGCTGGAGAGATGGCTCAGTGGTTAAGAGCTTGGACTGCTCTTCTCAAGGTCGTGAGCTCAAATCCCAGCAACCACATGGTGGCTTACAACCATCCATAGTGAGATCTGATGTTCTCTTCTGGGGTATCTGAAGACAGCTACAGTGTACTTACACAAAATAAATAAATAAATCTTTAAAAAGGCTGGGCAGTGGTGGCACAGGCCTTTAATCGCAGCACTTGGGAGGCAGAGGCAGGCGGATTTCTGAGTTCAAGGCCAGCCTGTCTACAGAGTGAGTTCCAGGACAGCCAGGAACTCACACAGAGAAACCCTATCTTGAAAAACAAACAAACAAAAAAAAAACAAAAAAAAACAAACAAACAAACAAAAAAAGATGAAATAAAGGGAACTGGAAGAGGGAAGAGGGAACTGTTTTTTTATAAAGAGGCAAGAAATGTAACAGTTGGGAAGAGTCTAAAGATGGGAAAGAACCAACACTAAGAAGATAGGAAATCCTGACTGTTAGCATTCTGGTTAAACTCCACCGGACAGCTAACCTGGCAACAGCTAGGTAGGCCTGACCAACTATAAAAGGGGCTGCTTGGCCCTTCTTCCCTCTCTTGTTTCTCTCTTGCTCTCCTCTTCCCATTCCCTCCCCACACCCCTCCAGGTGCTTATGGCCGCTTCTATTTCTCTACTCTCTTCCTCTCTCTGCCTCTACTACTCTCTTAACTCCCGTCCCCATGGCTTGAATAGACTCTATTCTATACTATACTGTCATATGGCTGGTCCCTCAGGGGGAAGGGATGCCTTGGCATGGATTCGGTGAGACATCTGAGACATTACCTTCTCCCACCTCATCACAACCCCATAGAACATATTCCTTCTCTCTTTATCTTTTTATAAACACATCAGGTATTAAGACTTTTCTTAGAAGTAATAGGCAGAGTTCCGTATTGGTGGCAGGAATCGAGGATCGGCTGGGTCTGGATCCACGTCCCATAGAGCAGGGATGAGGGCCTGGAGAACATAAATCTGTCCATCACCAGGCGATGTGAGAATAACCCTAAAATAACCCGGAGCGCGGGTTCAGGCCCAAAGCAATCCAAGTTCGCTAATGCTTTGGATTTGCTGAGTCCCAAATTTCTCTGCCCCAGCCTTTTGTCCACCAAGCTTTACCCAGTCAGGCCGGTGCTAACTGGCTGACAGCTTCACCGCGGCCATTCAAGCTAGGGACTGGGGAGGGAGAGAGGACCCTGGCTTTTTGGCAACCCTAGTCCAGAAAGGCAGAAGGAGCAAAGCCCTAAATCTTCCTTTCCCAAGGCACTAAAGTGACACATTGGAGAGGAAGCAGGCAGAAAAGGGTGTGCTCTTCGGCCACTGCAAATCGCACTGCAGAAGACGGGGACTCAAGCGCCCCTGTCGGGCAGTATGGGAAGGGCTCGCAAAGAAAGAGCGAGAGACAATGAATCTAACAAGCCGTAAGCCAAGGAGAGCCACCTGCCTTGCGTGTACAAGAAATAGCTACAGAGAGCAGGGCTCGGTGAGAGAGAGTGAAAGGGAGAGGGTGAGAGGGAGAAAGGGGGAGAGGAGGAGAGAGGAAGAGGACAGAGAAAGACATACACAGAGAGACAGAGACAGAGAGAGAGGGAGGGAGGGAGGAAGGAAGGAAGGAAGGAAAGAAGGAAGGAAGCAAGCAAGCTGGGAGCCCGAGCGAGGCACTGAAACTGAAATGCCACGTAAGGCACCACAAGGGTGTGTGGCTGGGTACTGACTGGGAGGCAGAACGGAGGCTGATCATATCTAACTTGTAGTTCACTGGGTACTGCGTACCATGAATGCAGCAAAACACAACTGTATATAACAAATTCATGTCACAATGTCAAAAGGTTGCACACCACTGCCTGAGTCTTGCTCCCAAGCTGAGCCCTGCATCCCATTTCCAAATTTTGGAAAAGCCATCTGCCTTCAGTCATTCCTGGCCACTCTGGGTTTGGAGCCTTCTCTGGGCCTGAAGTTTTCTCATATGCATGATGGCACCTGGTCTAGGGACCCCAGCGTCACTCTTTCTAGAGTCCCTCTGCCCAAAGATCTCTCTTCCCCAGCCTGGAACTCTGTGTGCTGCAAGGGTAGAAGCTTGCCTGCTGGGAACAGCTAAATGCCACCTATTCCACTCCACCAAGTCCTGTAAGATTGGCCTGTCGTCTGCTAGATCTCAACAGGTAGACAGCTGTGCTGCACGTCCCACCTCCTCCTAGAGACTCTCCTATAAATAAGGCTAGGGCCACCTACAGAAAGCTAGGTACCTCCCCTACACGTGCTCAGGTCCAGAAAGAAGGAATCTGCAGCCATGACCTGGATCTCTCAGGCTGGAGAGTCTTATCGAGCCCTCCCCTACAGGAAACAAGATCTAGGCTGATAGGGTAAACAAGTAGCCCAAAGAATCCTGGGAAGACCAGGCATGGTGCACACTCGTAATCCCAGCACTTGGGAGGCAGAGGCAGGTGGACCTCTGTAAGTTTGAGGCCAGCTTGGCTTATAGTGAGTTCCAGGACAACCAGAGTTACATAGTGAAATAAGACTATCTCAAAAACAAGCAAAAGAATCCTGTGAAGGTGACACCCCTGAGGGTAAGGGGGGGAGAACAGGTTCCCCCTTCCCCCCAGCCTCATCCACTGTGGCTCTGCTCCTGCTGATTGTGCCTAAGTTCTCTGTTCCTTCTCTGGGAAAACCTTCCTCCCATGCAACACCCTCCTCCCCATGTAACACCCTCCTCCTCAGGTGACTCCCTCCTCCCCAGGTGACTCCCTCCTCCCCAGGTGACTCCCTCCTCCCAAGTAACACCCTCCTCCCCAGGTGACTCCTTCTTCCGCAGGTGAAACCCATTTCCCCAGGTAACACCCTCCTCTCCAGGGAATGGAATATGGAGTATAAAAAAGAAATTAATTAGCCAGGCATGGCGGCGCACGCCTTTAATCCCAGCACTCCGGAGGCAGAGGCAGGTGGATTTCTGAGTTCGAGGCCAGCCTGGTCTACAGAGTGAGTTCCAGGACAGCCAGGGCTACACAGAGAAAAGTCTCAAAAAAAAAAAAAATATATATATATATAGTAAAAATCATTTTTCACAAAGAAAAAAAAAGGAGTATCCCAGCACTCCCCCGAGGTGTGAAGATGAGGTGCTGCCACCCACTCCTTGACCTAAGAGAGACCTGCTCGTTCTGCTCTACGCTGGGCCTCCTGTGTGAAAGGCTCGGGATGTGTCCATGTTCACACTGCTGCCACCAGTGGTGTGGCCGAGCCAGAGTCCACCCAGCTCTGAATGGGAACTCTCAGAGAAGCTTTTGAGTTTAAGTACTAAACTATGAAAGTAAGGCACTGGGTGTGGTGGCTCAAGCCCTCAACCCCAGCGCTGGAGAGGCAGAAGCAGGCAGAGCTCTGTGAGTTGAAGGCAGAGCTCTGTGAGTTCAAGGTCTGTTTGGTCTACATAGAGAGCTCCAGGACAGACAGGGCTGTGTAGAGAGACCCAGGGGGCGGGGGAGGCAATGAGACAAGTGCCAGCCTCATGGTTGGTCAAAGGGGAATCCTTGGGACCTCAGGGAAGGCAGCTCGATGATTCATCTACCACCAAGGAGTTGGGATCACCACTGGTGGAATGTGAGCAGCCCTGTCAATCAGAAAAGGTTGCCCAAGGTTATGGGTTTGTCAGGGGTGACAATAGACAGTTTTGTATGTCATTTGGCTATCTTGTTCTAGCACTTTAACAAAAAGATTTTACTTTTATTTATGTGTATGCATTTGTATCTATCTGGGTGTAGATTTGTGCCTGTAAATACAGCGCCCCCAGAAACCAGAAGAAGCTGCTTGGTCACATGTGTTTGGAGTTACATGTTACAAGTCCTTGTGAACGGCCTGACACGGATGCTCTTCTCTGGAAGAGCGGCAAGATCTCCTGACCACTGGGCTGTCCCTCCAGCCTCCAGCGATTGTTTTTTAATTGACTCCAAGTACTTATTGCTCTAGTTCTATTTACACTAGCACCTTCACTGTGCAAGGCTTTCTGATATGTGAACTAATCTTCAACATTTCTCTGTGTTGAGAGGTTTTGGTGGTGGTGATGGTAATGGTGGATGTGTAGATAGGACCTTACTATATAGCCCTGGCTGTCCTGGAACTCACTCTGTAGACGAGGCTGGCCTCAAACTCAGAGATCTGCCTGCCTCTGCCTCCCCAAATGCTGGGAGTGAAGGCGTGCGCCACAATGTACAGCTTTGTTTTGTTTTGGAACGGGGTCTCATCATCCAGGATGGCTGTGAACTATTGTGTAGTGGACAATAACCTTAAACTCCTGATCTTCAGTTTCCACCTCCTGAGAGCTGGGATGATGCAGATTCAACACAGAACCTAGCTGAAAGGCATGGGTTTAGTATGAAAATTCTATCAAAACACATTTAGACATCACCATGCTGAGATCTAAGTAGGGCTCAGCTTCATTAGTCTCGTTGCCTCACGTGACTTCATGGTCTTCTCAAAAGCTCTCCCTCGGCAACCTCCAGCTTCCTGGTTCGGTCCTGGGATTCATTTTTTTTTTAAAGATTTATTTATTTATTTTATATATTTGAGTACACACTGTAGCTGTACAGATAGTTGTGAGCCTTCATCTGGTTGTTGGGAATTGACTTTAGGACCTCTGCGTGCTCTGGCCCCACTTGCTCCAGCCCAAAGATTTATTTATTATTAGCCGGGCAGTGGTGGCGCACGCCTTTAATCCCAGCACTTGGGAGGCAGAGGCAGGCGGATTTCTGAGTTCAAGGCCAGCCTGGTCTACAGACTGAGTACCAGGACAGCCAGGGCTACACAGAGAAACCCTGTCTCGAAAAACCAAAAAAAAAAAAAAAAAATTATTTATTATTATAAATGAGTACACTGTAGCTGTCTTCAGATACACCAGATCTCATTACCGGTGGTTGGGAGCCACCATGTGGTTGCTGAGATTTGAACTCAGGACTTTCAGAAGAGCAGTCTTACTGAGCCTTCCTGCCAGCCCGCTGGGATTCATTATTGTTTTGTTTACTTAGAATTGACTAAGGAGGAAGCTAGGCATAGTGTGGAATGCCTGTAATTCCTGCACTTGGTTGGGGGGGGGCAGGGAGGAGGCAGGAGAATTGCTTTAAATTCAAAGTGAACCTAGGCTTATAATGAGAGATAAGACATCCTCCACCCCCACCCCCATCTCAAGCCACCCTCCACCCCCACCCCCATCTCAAGCCAGGCGGTGTGGCGCATACTTTTAATCCCAGCACTTGGGAAGCAGAGGCAGGAGGATTTCTGAGTCCATGAGGCTGGCCTGGTTTACAGAGTGAGTTCCAGGACAGCCAAGGCTACACAGAGAAACCCTATCTCGAAAAACTAAAAGAAAAAAAAAAGCAAAAATAGGGCTGTGAAGGAAGCCGAGCTCCTAGCTTCACTTCATCCCGTGGGAGCTCCACGAACGGGAACTTGAGGTCCTGCAAGTAAATGGGTGATAAGAGAGACAAGAGACATGGCACCAGGAGAGGTTCTCATCGAGGTGCAACTTTACTTAGTGAACACGGAACATATATACCAGATAAGCACAGGCATGCATTTTACATTCAGGTGAGAACAGACATTCGGCAGGATCAAAGCTAAAACTCTAACACAAAGGATTCCAGGACGGATAGAGAGATCAAAGGTTCACGGCTTCCTAGGGACCTGGTATCTGGTCCTTGAATCAATTACATAGGCTCCAAACCCCCAGCGAGCTAAGTCTCTGGTTTCGGATTTGAGTTCTTTCAAGAACACAGCAGGGCCACCACAGGGCTGGAGAGATGACTCAGCGGTTAAGAGCACTGATTGCTTTTCGGAAGGTCCTGAGTTCAAATCCCAGCAACCACATGATGGCTCACAACCATCTGTACAGCTATAGTGTACTCATATACATACAAATAAATAAATCTTTAAAAAATCCAAAATAAATAAATAAGAAAGGGAAAAAGAAAAAAAATTAATAAAAAAAGAGGCCTGGAGAGTGGGCTCAGCAATTAAGAACAACACGCATTGCTCTTTCAGAGGACCCAGGTTCAAGTCCCAGCACCCAAATCTCACATGCACCCAGTCACAGCCCTCTGCAACTCTGTTCCCAGGGAGTCTGAAGTCCTCTCTGGTCTTCTCATGCGCCAGGTACAGACAGTGCACATATGCACATGCAGGCAAAACAGAATACACATAAAATAACAAAGTAATTAAATCTAAAAACCAGCATAGCGTGGCACGTTTTTAATTCTAGTATTGGGGATGTAGGCCAATCTCTTGTGAGTTTGAGACCACCGTGGTCTACAATAGTGAGTTCCAGACCAAACAGAACTATACTGTGAGACCCTGTCTCAGGAAAAACAGAAGGCTGGGGGTGTAGCTCAATTGATGGAATACTTGCCTAGTGTGCATGAAGCCCTGGCTTTGATACCCAGCACTGCACCAGGAATGGACACATACCTGGATCCCAGCACTCAGGAGGAAGACTAAGAAGAAACCTCCATGTAAAACTCAAATGGGGTTGGTCAGCAAGATGGCGCAAGGTAAAGGCATTTGATGCCAAGCCTGAGACCCCTGGAACCCACACAGCAGAAGGAGAGAAGAGACTCCCTCAAGTTCTCCTCTGACCTCTGCTGTGGGTTACCCACCAGAAAAGACTGCTCAGACATGAATTTAAGCCAATGGAAAGTCTTTCTTAGCATGCTGGTGAATGCTCTGAGTGTTTGGGATCTCAGTGT
>NW_022196904.1:137191140-137208160 GCF_008632895.1 Mastomys coucha
AAACCAGCTATGGTGGTTCTTGCCCTTAGTCTAGCACTCAGGAGGCAGAGACAAGTGCATCACTGTGAAATCCAGGCCAGCCTGATCTGACTACATGAGTTCTAGGCCAGGCAGAGCAACAGAGTGAGACCTTGTCTAAAAACAATAGCAAAACAAAACAAAAAAAGAGAAAGAAATAAAGAAGGTGAAGAAAAAGAACCAAAGAAAGAAAAATTTTAAATAGCACTTAAGGAGGCTAGAGGTATAGTTTGGGGTCAAGAGCACAGTCAGAATCAGGTGGTGGTGCACAGACCTTTAATCCCAGCACTTGGGAGGCAAAGGGAAGCAGATCTCTATGAGTTTGATGTCAGCCTGGTCTACAGAGCAAGTTCTAAAACACCCAAGGCTAAACAGAGATACCCTGTCTCAAAAAAAGAAAAAGTAAACAAAGAGAAAATAAGTAATTTGCTATTTTAAATATGATTGTTTTGGGGGGCATGGTGGTACCAGCTTCTCATCTCAGCTACACAAGAAACCAAGGCAGTAGGAGTGGACAGTAGCTCAGGCAAGGTAGTGGGCCCCATCTCAAGGCAGTAAAAGCTGGCTTGGGAATATAATTTAGTGACCTAACATGTACAAGGCCCTGGGTTGAATTTCCAATATAGCAAAAAAATAAAATGATGAGCAAAATAGGCTTGTATTTAAAACCTTGTGACAACTGGTAAATTTTATAAGTAATGAAAATGATGTGGGGGCCGGGCTCAAAGTACGACTACATGGCCCAAGCAGCAGTGTTTTTCCAGGATTTTGCCTTTACCAGCATGGTTCCGGAACATGCTTTTGTGGGGGCAGAGGGAAGTGCTTCTTTTTCTGGAGTTAAGCACAACTATAAATATTGGTGACGCAGCTAGAGAGGACTGTGGCTGCAGCTCCCAAACCTGCGTCAGTGACTGTCACCAGCTGTGGGTGGCTTCCGACAGCGCTAAAGTGTGTGGGACTCTAATTACGTCCGGAAGGATGAGCCTCTAGGTGAACTGGTAAGGATATTCCAGGCGGGGGACTCTGGAGGTAGGATAGTTATTTCTAACTGACTGACAGGATCTTGGCCAGGATTAGACTGGGGGCACGTACAGCGAAGAGATGTCTAAGGCTAGAGGCCAGGGTCAGAGCTTAGCCCTGTGGCTGGAGTTCCAGCGGCAGAAAAATGTTCAGGCTGTGGACCTTGTACGCCTTCCAGGTGGGGATCACAAAGCTGCTCTTTGTTGCAAGGAGAGGCACAGAGCATCCTGACCAGGTCTTTCCGGAAGGCTGAAGCTGGGATCCCACAGATGCAGATGCTCTGCCTCGGAGACTCCCACTAGGCCAAGGCTGGCGCTGTGCTCGCTGTGCCCCGGAAACCCCCACCACTGCCCAGAGTGATACCCCCAGTCTCTCTCCTGCTTCATTAATCGACAACTGGATGTCCAGAGCCGAGGTATCCTGAGTGCCAGGGGTCTAAGTTGCGATTCTAGAATTCCTCTGGGAGGCACATGGCCTCCTAAAGAGCCAGCAGGGAGCTCAGCTGTTGTGGCGGATCCACAGAGAAAACTGTTAGGACATAGGTTCAGGCCCATAGAAGGTCCTTATTAGCTGCTTGGATCCAAGATGTAGACCCAAGCCTTTTTTTTTTTTTTTTTTGGTTTTTCGAGACAGGGTTTCTCTGTGTAGCCCTGGCTGTCCTGGTACTCACTCTGTAGACCAGGTTGGCCTTGAACTCAGAAATCCGCCTGCCTCTGCCTCCCAAGTGCTGGGATTAAAGGCGTGCACCACCACTGCCCGGCTGGAGGCATTTTCTCAGTGGAGGCTCCTTTCTCTCAGATGACTCTAGCTTGTGTCAAGTTGACAGACAGCCGGGAGCCCTGCCTTCCTAGTCCAGATCCTCCTGCTTCAGCCTCTAGATGCTGAGATCACAGATGTGCCCATGACTCAGCTAGCTAGGGAACTGCAAGGCCCAGGTGTTCTCTGTGGCTCTCTGAAGCTCTGCTGCTCTCTCTGGCTTTCTTTCCAAACATAGCCAACATGAATGTATCCTCAGAAGCTTCAAGAAGGGTTGTTGGGGAGGGCCAGCTGTACTACCTCAGGACCCTGAATTGGGGATCCCTGGAATCTGCCTAGATTGTTGGTAGAGGTCCTACCTCTCAGTAACCCTAACGCTGAGGGTGCTGAGGCAGGAGGATCCCAGAGCTTGCTGTCCAGCATCTAAGACATGGAGAGCCTGTCTCCAGAGTAGCATGGACTATGATGGTAAAAGTGAGCCTTAAGTTCTGGCCTCATGGTGTGCGTGGTCCCTGAAGGTACCCAAGGATTCTGAATGCTGTATCCAAAGACCAGCAGCCTGGAAGGAAAGCCCAGCCAGGCAGAGCAGAACAGGCAGCCTAGAAGAGCTGTGAAGAGAGACTGACAGCCAAGGAGTCAAAGGACTAGGCAGAAACCACAGCTAAGACGAGATCACTGTGAATTTGGGAAACTGGTGATCTGCCGGGGTTTATGAGGGAGAGAGGGACAGTCCAGCTCTAATACCACTGTCGAAAAGCTGTGACCTTGGTTTGTCTCCAGACCCTGAATGGGAAGAGGTATAAGCTCTCATGTGGCTCGCAGTGGCCTCCTGCTTTTCTAAAGGGACACAGAGGGCCTGGCAGAACCCTGGGGATCTGCCAAACCTTCTCCTAGGAACTGCTAAGTCCTTTGGGGAAGAGGAAAGAGGGGCCTGGAGCCAGAGCAGGAAGGAAGCAGGGTACTGCGGGGACTCGAACCCCGGCCCGGAGGGTGGGCGTGCCACCACCAGTGCCTTTTGCTTTTTCCTGCTCACATTCTCACAGACAAAGGTGAAAAGCAAAACCTGAGCGAGGCCATGAGCCTCGGTCAGGAAAAGAAACACCTGCGGCGGCTCCATGCCCCTCCCAGGCTCCTGCCTGTCCTGACACCCTGCCAAAGGCTCCAGGGGACTCATGTCCCCTTGCCTCCAAGTGCATGTTCCTCACCCTACATGAGATGTGCATGCATGAAATCAGACCCAAAAACTGAACCACAAGTCACAGCCTACTTGCTCTGAGTCAGAGTCAGGTGCAATAAGTTCTGTATGAGTGGACACTTCCAGAAAGATCCTAAGCCACCCGAGGTCTGCCTCTGTGTGGCGGGGGAGGTAGGAGAGGGAAAATGGATGCTACTCTCATTTTTATACTTTTCCCACGATTCCACCTTTATCCCAATAACTCACAATTAAACAGGTCTCAGAACTAAGGGAGCTTTCAACATTTGAGCTAGCTCAAGTGCAGTGAGCGGGTTCTCCAGGTCTGCTGGATCCCAGCCACCTATGTCACACAGATGAGCCCACCTGCCTTCTGTTCTCTGAGCTTGTGGTCACAGCAGGAGTCTTCCAGGGCACTGCCTTGGTTTGGGAATGTAAGTCCATCCGGAAGGAAGTAGTGTCCCCACCAGCTCTCTCGTTTTTTGAGCTCTAGCACGCTGTCCAGGTTCCAAGGATGAGAGTCACGAAGGTCCCAGAGCCACGGGGTGCACTGAGCACCCATAAACCGTGTGTGGTCCTCTGAGTCATGGGGAGGACTATGGATCCCCTTCTGTGAGTCTAATGAGGCTCAGGAACCCATATTCTCCATAGGGTCCAGGTGGGAAACAGAGTCTGAGGCTGTGACCTGCCCAGAGAGCCTGGGTCAGGCCATGCTGAGAAGAGAGTCCTCTCAACTCATACCCAGAAATCTGAGCAGTCTGCTTTACTTTACCCACACCACAGGTTCACACACACACATGCAATCACACAGTAACTCATATGAACACATATATAAACATATAGTAGGCTCACACACATACATATACACACAGATTCACATACACACTTATAAACACTAGAAGGCTCATATGCACACATTTACATATGGTAGACTCACATGTACACACATACTAGGCTCACATGAACACATTTACAAAGACACAGGCTCACATGCACACATTTACAAAGACATAGTAGGCTCACATACACACAAACATACATCACAAGCTCATATATACATATATAGTCACATAGTAGGCACGCACATATCACATGCATATATACAAACAGTAGACACACACATCATCATATATACAAACAGACAGTAGGCACACATTTACAAACACATAGTAGGCTCAAATGTATACACAAACATACACCATAGGCTCATATGGACACGCACAAACACACAATAGGCACACACACACACACACACACACACACACACACACACACACACACACACAGGCTTGTGGACTACTCGGTAGACTGGTCCCTGCAGACCCCACCATCTCCATCCACAGCTCCCAGCCCTCTGCCTGGTAGCCCTTTCTCTCCCAGCCCCCTTCAGCTCCCCACTGGTGGAGAGCACACTTACTGCAGCAGCAGAGGGGATAGGTGCGTCATCTAAGTCCCAACCTGAAAGGTACTCATAGAGCTTGGGCCTTACAAGCCCTCGGAAACGGGGGAGTCAGAACACATCCTGCAAGATGAGCAAAGGATTAATTCAACATGGTGGTGACAAGACCACCTGCTGTGACTGCGGGGACCCCAAGAGTTGAATCACATGGGGAACAAGACCACCGGTTAGAAGGCAAGGTATGAAATAGGAATGCACTCAACCCAAAGGGCATCACATCATCTCAGTGTGAGGCCAGCCTGGTCTACAGAGTGAGTTCACATCATCATCTCAGTGTGAGGCCAGCCTGGTCTACAGAGTGAGTTCACATCATCATCTCAGTGTGAGGCCAGCCTGGTCTACAGAGTGACCTCACATCATATCGGTATAGGTAACTGAGCTCCCACCATAGCACGTGAGAACCCCAACAACCAACAACCACAACTGGGGAAGAGAACTTCAGTTCCCTGCAAACAAGACTGTGTGTGTGAGTGCGTGCACGTGTGTGACATGCATGGAGGTGGTAGTGGACAGGATGGCAACTCAGCCACAGATGCAGTGGTCACAGGAATATGCCATTCAAACCTTTTTTTTTTTTTTTTGGTTTTTCGAGACAGGTTTTCTTTGTATAGCCCTGGCTGTCCTGGAGCTCACTCTGTAGACCAGGCTGGCCTCGAACTCAGAAATCCATCTGCCTCTGCCTCCCAAGTGCTGGGATTAAAGGCGTGAGCCACCACGCCCGGCTCCATTCAAACCTTTTATTGCTCAAGAATACAACCATGGATTTAGTCCCAAAACACCAGGAGGGTTTTATCCAATGTGACAAACACCTCTCATCTGCCATGAAACATCTTTAACCATTAGAGGCTGTGTATGATGGCATGCCTGTGCTGTGAGCCCAGCATTTCAGAGGCTGACACATGAAGATCATGAGTTCAAAGCTGGCCTGGGCTACAAAAACAAAACAACTCCCCCCCCACCAAAAAAAAACCCACAGCCAACAACTAAAATCAATAGAAGGATCAGAGGCAGGCAGATCTCTGAGTTCCAGACTAACCTTGTCTACAGAGTGAGTTCAAGGACACAGTGAGACCTTGTCCCCACCAAAAAAAAGGAACTATGTCCTCCATATGTTCTGCGGTGCAGACTCCTTTCCGACTCCCTCAGATCACTACACATTACAGCACACATAGACTATGGGAGTGGAGAAATAATGGCCAAGTACTTGGAATCTGGAGAGCTAAGTTTAGATCACACAGCAGAACTAAACCACAAATACAGCAGCAATAGCAAAGCTACTTCTAAATGTAGAAGCCTAGGGACCACAGCCAGCCCGGCTCACCTGCTGCCTGCCCTCACCACTGAGGCTGTGGCAGGCGCCCAGCCTCCTAGGCCTCCTGAACCTTGAGGTGGTTTCTATTCTCACTCCTGGCTATGCTACATTCTTCTGTAGTTACCTCCTGGCTTGTTCCATCACCTTCTGAGGCCTGTTCCTGTGAAAAGCAGAACAGGGCCAGTCACCTTGTATGTTCACGGGTCTGCTCAGTGCAGGGCTGACCAGAGGACAGATGGAATTTGAAACCATGGCCAACAGTTCACTGTTTTCCTTTGCTGGAAAACCCCACATGCTTGCAAAACACTCACTCCTCAGGGGTTTCAAGTGGCCTCCTCATACACGCTTCGCCATCAGCAACCAATCTTGCCTGTAGCCAAAGGCCAGAGCCAGAGCAAGACTCCACCGTCACCCCCTGTTTCTGATTCTGTTGATAGGAGCATATAACCTGGACGGGCATAAATAGATAGGTTGAACATAAGAGCACAAAATCCAAGGAGACCAGGGAGAAAAATTAATGAAACTCAGGTGGAACCCACTCTCCACTCCACATTAGCAGAGTTCTGGGACCAGAGCTGAGCAGCAGAGTCTGCCTTGTGTGTTTGGGGTTTCATCCCCAGCACCAAACAAAACAGAGCCCAGAGAGAGCTGTGGCTTCATCTGAAGCTTCTTGTGAAAGGTCAAACTGGTCGTCTTCAAAGTCTATTCGAGAGAAAGAAAAACCAGGAATTAAACCAGGGGAGGCCATTCTTAGTGAGGATGTCAAGTTATATATTAAAAAACAAACAAACAAAACAAAAAACCCCAAAAATCAAAAAACCTCTACGCTAGCATTCATAAAAATGGCAATTTCCTTTGAAAACAAACTTTATACATATGACTTACAGTGAAATAGAAATATTGAGTAGTCCAGTAACCCTAGAACAACGACTTCCAGAGAGCAACTGAACCAGTGAAGAGCACCAAACACCCGGGTGTCATGGGACACCATATGCTGTGTATTCTGTAGGATGGAGACAAGGCTGAGTGTCACACAGCTGTGGGCAGCCTCCCCAGCCCCACACTGCCCCTCAGCCTCACACCGTATTCATCCTCACTTCATTGTTGAGGAGATGCCTTAGAGAATTTAAGAAATGCAGCCTGGGCATGGCGGAGTAAGAGGAGGAGAAATCGTTTAGCTGTTAAGAGTACCACTCATCCAGAGGATCCAGGTTCAAATCCCAGTACCTAGAAGGCAGCTCACAACCATTTAACTCCTGGCTCAGGGGATCTGATGCCCTCTTCTGGTCTCCATGGCTAATGTAGGCATGTGGTACACAGAAATACATACACACATACCAAAAATAAATACAAAGAAATGTAGATGGGCCAATGTCATCCTGTGGTCCCAGCTACTTGGAGATTAAGGTAGGAAGATCACTTGAGACCAGTTGGTTAACATAGTGAGATTTTGTCCCTTAAAAACAAAATGAAACACCAAAAACTTAAGAAACATCTAGAAAGCTGTTCTCAGACCAGACCTCCCAATCTGCTCTAATAATATCTGATCTCAACCTTCCCTGGCAGTATCCTGAAGTTCATGTAGGTCTTCAAAGTCTATGTCAGCAGAGTAAAACTTAAGGTTCTGTGGGGGCACACCTTTAACTCCAGCACTGGAGAGGAAGCAGAGGAAGGCCAATTACTGAGTCTGAGGCTAGCCTGGTCTACAAGTTCCATTCAGGTCAGTCAGGACTGAATAGAAAGAACCTGTCTCAAACAAACAAAACTCTAGGCCTGGGAATGGCTTAGGTTTAGCAATCATAGATGAGCTATTGATATTAATGAAGTTATCAATGTGATGCTGAGACTGGCCTGGGACACAGGGCGCAGGTCCTCTAAGGAGACAGCCCTGTACTTACTGCCTCATGCCCTAGCTCAGACGCTGCTCTAGAAGACAACACACATTTGAAGTATCGGATGGTAACTCAGCATCTAGTCTGCCGGGTCAGGCACATGTCTGAATATGGAAGGATGGAAAGCTATTCTTTGGAGCACTGGTTAAGCTCAGGGCGTGGACATCTGTAGAAAGACAGACCCATCCTACAGCCACAAGAGTCCCAAGTCTCATGATCACTCAAGGTGCTCACCCACTTGCCAGAGTGAGCACAGGGTGCCCTGGTGATTGTACAGCTCACTGTTAAGGCCCACGAAGGCCACAGAAACCCTCCAGCATTCTGAGGACCAGCAGTGACAGGCTCAGTCCAGGGATCCAGGGTCTCACTCACATAGAGCCCAGATGACAGGCGGGAAATTCAGTGTCCTTTGCTCAACCCCAAAAGTGGCGTCTGAAAGGAGGATGAGGGGTATTCAGAAGGAGCCCAAGGCTTCCAGGGCAACAAGACAGTGTGTGATCCTTCCACAACCGAGCTGCTCACAACACAGCAGACAGTTACCACCATTTTCCTACATCAAGCTCACAGGAGGCAACAGTGTCGCCTCGCTGGGACCAGTCAGTCACACAGGTGCTCCCTTTCGTCTGCCTAACACCTGTGGTCTCTGTGGACACAGCAGCATGGAACCTGAAGCAGCCAGCTGTTGGCTTCCTCTGCAGTCGGGTGGCTTTTTAATTCTTGCAGTAGTGGACAGAAAGCCTTAGGCAAGCTCTCTCCTATATGAACTACATTTGTAGCCTTCAAACTACTTGTAACACATAAATGTAGCCAGTGACAGGCGTTAGTAGGTAGACACACACCCACCAAGGCCTGACTTCCCGGGTTTGACCCCTGGACCATGTGGTGGAGGAAAACTGCTTCCCACAAGTTGTCCTCTGCCCCCACACATGTATACACACAATATATACATTAACTATGCTAAAAGACACTATTCTGGGGATTTGGCTCACCGGCAGAATGCTTGCCTGTCAATCAAGAGGCCCTGGGTTCAGCTGGGTGGTGGTACATGCCTATAATGACAGCACTCTGGAGGCAAGGCAGGAGGATCTCTGAGTTCTTGGCCAGCCTGGTCTACAGAGCCAGGGCTGTTACACAGAGAAGCCCTGTCTTGATAAAAAGGGGAGGGCGAACATCACACACACACACACTCACCAGTAAGAACCTACTTGAAAAACAAAGGGTCAGCAGAGGCAGGCCTCAAGGTGGCTGGCCGTCAACAGGGGCAGCATAGGACACCATGGCAGCTCCTCAGATCCAGTTAAACTACTTACTGTACCATCTCGAAGTAGTTAGTAGCTCCTCTCTATGTACATAAACTATGGAAAACACGTTCGCAAAAAGACTTGAACACACATGTTCATAGCACCATTGCTAGCATTAGGCAATAAGTAGAAACACTTCAAACCTCCAGTGGAACGGAGAAATGAAATGTGCTAAAGCAATGCAATGGAATATTATTCAGCCACAAGGAGGAAGAAAAATCGTATCATACACTTCTATAGATACCATGCCACGTGAGGTGAGACAGATGTTGTATTACACTTACATGAGGTACCAAGTACAGGCAGGTTCACAGGGAAGCAAGCATAAAGGCTATGGGGGTGGGAAGGAAGGGCAGTTAGGAGGCTGTGAAGACAGAACCACCACCTGCAGTAATGAACAAGCCAACAGCTCACAATATCACACATACCAACCACAGAACTGCTACCTCAAAGTCATAGATTTTGGAGACATAAGTCAATTTCCCCAAAAAACTAACATTTAAAAAGGAAACTTCATAGTTTTACCAAAAATAAAAAAGGAACATTGAAATACATAACTATTTAAACTTAAAAACCCTATAAGCAAAACAACAGACGAACCTATAAGCAGGTCACTCCAACTCATCCTGTGGACCAAACAGAACAAGGGCCTCTCAAAGCACCATGAAGTCCGGTTGGCATGCAGCTCCCAGGGCCAGTGGAATCCTGCTTCACCTGTTGATGGATCCCACGGGTGGGCTGTGTGGAACACAAGCTATGATGTTCATGGTTTCTTGGTGAATTAAGTATAGCAAATGCTAATAAAATAGGAGAGATGCATGGGAGATGGATGGGTCCTATGGGGACATAACCACCAGAGACAACTGTTCCTGAGTGGAAAACCTATGAGGACAGGCCTATCCAGGATCAAGAGTGCCAGCAGTGTGTTATTTCTCTAGCCCTAACTCAAGTCCAAGGTAGATAATGAATAACCCTTCTTATACACAGGAAAGTCAAGGGAGCAAGATGGTCATGAAGTAAACAAGAGACAGGCCAGGGTGAGAGTTGGTGTCCTGACACAGTGGTTTTTTAGCTGGTATGCTGTTTGCCTTCCCGATGGCCTTTGTGGTGAACCCAGTGCCTACATTAAAGACAGAGTACGGGTGAACATGAGTTACCATCATCAGACACTTTGACGGAAAAACATAACCAGCCACAAGTCAAAACATGTCATTTCAAGGAACAAATATTTTGAGTGTACAAAGACTACATGAAGAGGCCTTGGCTCTGCCCTACTAAAAATGTCAGTCTGCCAAGAGATCTGGGTAGCAATGGGGTGTGGACTGAGGTAGGAGTGCTGATAAAGAAAACTGCAAGGTCCCCACCCTGTGCCTGCTCATCAGCACCAGGACCCAGGAACCCTGAACACACATGAGCTGAGTCATCAGCTGCCTATGACCTGAACAGGCTGTGTGACCATGGGTCACTGATCCCTTCAGCAGTCACACTGTTGTCTGCGTAGCACGAATTATCTGCTTATCTGCGAGATGCACACACATGAACACACGAGACAGGTGTCTGTATCATGATGTATTCAAACAGTATGAAGTTAAAAAGGCACTGGGAAAGCTGAAAGCAAGGCAGCTCCAGCCGACTAGGCCAAAGAAAGTCTCTAGCTAACAATTCACGATGCATTTTAAAACAGCCAAGCTAGACGCTTACCTCACGCCATACACCAAAGCAATTTCTGGAAGCTGAAAGGGTTGATCGTCAAAATGGATCCAAAAGAACATATGATGTCCATGCCATGCTGACAGCAAAGCCCACCAGGACTATTTCAAAGACTTGCTGAGGTCTTAAAAGAGAAACTGCAAACCTAAAAACCATTCTGAAGAACAGAGGACAGGAGTGAACACAGAACAACTGGGGTAAAGACGAAGCCGAAGGCTGACATGGAGTGCACACAACTATGTTCCAGATGTTACAGCTAGCGAGTCCTGGCCCCATCCCCTAATCAACTCAGTTACCTTTCTCTCTCTCTCTCTTTTAAAGCCAGGAAAATGCAAAATCAAAGATGGACCTGCCAGACTAGAGCAGCTCTTCACTGGTCATTTGCTGGGTGGGAATGGCTGAACCTCTTCCATGGGGAACACACCTGAGAATAAGAGTTTAAAGGTTTTTCCTAATGGTTCCCAAACTCTGGGCCAGGAGTTTCTCTTCTCAGAACGTCCCCGTCTTTTCCCAGAATAAGTCAGAACACATCCCCAAACAGGGACAGAACCAGTAAAAAGCCCGAGTGTCTCTGGACAGTCACTCTGACCTCTGCATGGCCAGCATACGAACTGAAGAAAACACTTGGCTCAGCGCTTGCTTCCAGGCACATGACTTGGGGAGAAAGGGTGGGCTACCCTAGGGGAACTGACAGGAGACCCTTACCAGGATGGGCAATTAGGAAGGAGACCAACAGTCTCTCCTCAACCTAGCAGCTCAGGAATAAACCTTCCTGTCTCCCACTAAACAAGGCGTTCACAGCATCAGGCTCAAAACACCAAAGAGCTGGCACTTTGTGGCCGGAGAAGCTTGGCCAGCACACAGTTCATTTTGTCCTGTGCCACTCAGTAAATGTGTAGTAGCCACATCAGGCTTCCTGACCCCACTCATCACAGCAACTTACGTCCAAATAGAGCCACGGGAGTGGGGCAAAGTCCAAATAGAGCCACGGGAGTGGGGCAAAGAACGGGTTCACCAAAGTCTTGGATTAGACCGAGTTTTCTGTGCTCCTTATAAAATCCAAAAACCACCAATAAACAAGTACACTTGTATACTTAAAATACTTAACAGCAAAGTATCATAAAAATCCAAAAACCACCAATAAACAAGTACATTTGTATACTTAAAATACTCAACAGCAAAGTATCATAAATTATAGAAGTCAGAGAGGGCTAGAAGTGTTTGCAACACAAATGGTTAGTTTCCTTAATATGTAAAGAGCACTTTAAATCAGTAAACATACCAATCACAACTACAATTAAGTACCATTTTGTTCAAAGTTCTAGTAAGCTGGCATCAGGAGAAGGCAGGTCAGGGTGAAGCACGGCAGCCATGTGCTGGCACTAAAATCAGACTCCATTTAAACACCAGGACTAGGTCTACAGAACTCTCTAGGAGGGGCTTGGCAAGCAGCCCTCCTCACTGTGACCTTTAGCACAATTCTATTTTAGGGGGAGAGGTGTCAGTGTTCTTTTGAGACTATGCAGCCATGGGGCTCACTATGCAGACCCCAAAACCAGAGAACTACCTGAATTTGTCCCCAAAGCACTGGCATAAAATGTACACCTCACTTGGCTCCTGGGTGCAATTTACTAGATTTGCATAAACTCATTAGCATTGTTATCAGAACAGTGTTACGGATCTCGTCAATGACAGAGGCCACCAAACAGGAGATGGACAGTGTGACAGCTATAAGTAACCACCAAAAATACATAAAGCACTCTGTGGGCCACTAAGATGGCTCAGCAACTACCGGGGCTTGCCACCAAGTTTGATAACCTGATTCAATTCCAACTACCCATACAACAGAAGGGGAGAAAAGACATCTGCAGGTTGTCCTTTGACCTCCACAGGTGCCTCATGGAACTTAAAACTTCTCCTCTCCGCCAAGCAAGTGTAATTTTTAAAAAGTATTCTGTGACAGAAGTCACTGTTTGGGAAGGGATCGGGCCTGCAGGATAAGACATCCAGGAGTAGGTGGTCGACCCCTAGTCTGGATGTTGGTCAAGGTCCTCTAACTGTACAGGCTAATACTAATGATCACATTTTTTTTGTTTATTTTTTGAGACAGGGTTTCTCTACATAGCCCTGATATCCCGGAATTTACTCTGTAGACCAGGCTGGCCATGAATTCAGAGATCTGCCTGCCTCTGCCTCCCAAGTGCTGGGATTAAAGACTTGCATACCTGACCCAGTCACACACCATTTCAGGGCACTGAGATAGATGGCTCAGCAGGTAAAGGTGCTGGCTGCCAAGCATGCCAACCTCAGCTCAATCCCCAGAGCCGAGTGGTAGAAGGAAACCCAATCCAACAACACTGTCCTCTGACCTTTACCCTGTGCTGGCATACACGCATGAGTATAAGAAATATTTCAGTCAGGTTAGGTTAAGCCACAGGTAAAACAGAATAAGATACCTTATTCTGTTCAAGATGCTTATTCAAGATGCTTAAGGACAGTTAAATATTCACATGAGTAACCAGGAAACTAGAGAAGAGTTGAGTTAGGAGGTAGGGCCGCCCTCATCATATACCAAAGCACCAACTGCAGAGTCCAGAGAGAACCAACAGAAGTAAAAGCATGAATAGTGTTGAATTAGACCAAACTTTCTGAGCTCATCATAAAATGCAGAAAAAAATACCAATAAACAAGTACATCTGTATATTTAAAATATTCAACAGCAAAGTATCATAAACTATAAAAGTCAGAGAGGACCAGAAGTGTTTGCAACACAAATGGTTAGTTTCCTTAATATGAAAAGAGCACTTTAAATCAACAAACATACCAATCAAAGCTACAATTGAAAATTACCCTTCACTTCTCACACTTGACAAATACCCAAGTTTAGGGACAAGCATTGTTAAGGTGTGGGGAAAAGCCAATTGGAGCATCTTACAGAAGGCATCCCATGTCCCCCATGCTCCTGAATGGGCATACTTGCCTATACACATCAAGACGCATGTAAATAGATATTTAGTACTTAGTAATCGACACTCGACATTGCTAGAAACAGCTCAGTTGTTCCCCCGAGCAGGAGTGGGGCATTCAAATGAGGCTACAGCTCTGTTGGCCCAACAGCCTTGAGGGCGAGACAAGGCATGGCCAGACCACACGCCACTGCACCATGCGCTGTCTAGAAGCAAGAGATCACCTACACACTTGCAGTTCTAATATTAACAAGTATCATCTACACATTCTCTGTGTGTATAAGGGGCAAGCGCTGGAGGGAACTTGCTGTGGGGTCACACAGTCAGCAGAGGGGACAGTACACTGGTCATTAGAGTGAAGGGAGAAGCCCAGCACAACCCGCTGGTGAGGAAGAGGCTGCCAGACAGAAGCTGGCCCCACCATCCAGTGTCTAACTCTCTGGGACCCTAGGAGGCAAGGACAGGCAAGGAGGAGACAGAGGGAGCTCACACCTGTTCCCTGGGCACTTGGTGGCCTCAGAGGACAGAGTACCCTTAATCTAGAAAGCGGTGTGGGTGTACTAAAGGAACAAGCAAGAATGAATGCAGCTTTCACAAGCATCATAGCCGTCCTTAAGGTTTTTTATAGCCCAGGCTGCAGAGCAGAGGCTGGCCTGAAACACCTGATCCTCCTGCTTCTACTGTCCCAGTGTGTGCAGCTTGACAGGGGTGTATTATCATGCCTGGTTTGACTTCGGTTTTTAACCTGCTTGAGGTAAGGACCAGAAGCTGCCTGAGACTCAAAATCCATTATCATTCCAGCACCACCTGTTAAGTTCTGGTAGGGACATAACATATAGTGCAGGCACTCGCCAGCCCTAACACAACCTCACAGCTGGCGGGAGACCAGAAGAAGTTGATTTTGGCTGCAGAAACACTAAGCTAACTACTGAACAAAACCGAGATTCAAGAGTGGAGAGTCAGAGCATTCATGAGAGCTCGGAGCTGCAGTTGGGAGCCCTCGGCCTCCTTCAGGACTGGCTTCATTAGTGTCCTGAGGAGTAAAAGCTCAGTGACCACTGCTTGCAATGACCAGAAAATCCTGGAACAGCCTGAAGGGATCAGTAGGAAAAGGGTCAAAATTACTGGAGCCACATGACAAGACAAAATATTATGAAGTTATAAAAACAGTACACATTACATGATTCCACTTAAAAACAGATTAGTAATATTAGGTGACTTCATGAAGGGGAGGTGTCTTAGAATATAAATCCTGGCACCAGACATGGGAGAGGGACATCAAGATAACATTCTGGGGTTTTTACTCCCAAGTTCATGATGAGTGACTTACTTATAAGTTACCACAATTATACTATACAGCCCTACCCATTACAACAGTACTTATAAAAACATCAGCCCAGGCTTACCTAAATCTGCAGTGTTGGACTCCTTAGAAGAGCTGCTCTGATGCAAGGATAAGCGGAGGAAAAGCTCAGCCAGCAGTCTCAGGACAGAATAACTTGTACCTTTGCAAAATCACAATCTCTTGTGTCTTAGACATTGGGGTCCTGATCATAACTAAGCCAAGGTTATCAAATTTATACACATAGATGACAAGAATCTAACACACCATGGGCCACTGTGAACATGTGACAGAGCCAAGAAAGCAACTGGTAGAAACGTAATGTTCCATATGCAAAGTGCCTAAGACCTACCAACACGGACTCCCACACTCCACGTGCGCAGGCCTGCCTACCTCTGCAGAGGGCAACAGAACACAGCAGTTTCTCTGTGTAGCCTTGGCTGTCTGTCCTGGAACTCACTCTGTAGACCAGGCTAACACAGCAGTTGTCTGACCCACCAGTGCTACCCACTCAGACACTGGGGCACAAGGGAATGCCCGAGAACTAGATCTCATGGTACAGTTGTCGATCCCTAACATTAAAGAACACACCTTTCCTCGCTGGCAGGAAAGCTGAAATTTAATGTGTGGCACAGCCAGGGTAAGAAAGGGGCAGCTGTATGCTCATGGAGCCCCCACTAAGTGGAATTTTGTCATCCTGAAACGGTTTACAGAAGAAAGGGATGCAGCCTCTCTCCATAAAGACATGACTAGGAGATCAGCAGGACAACTTAGGGGTGATAGCCGTTACCTCTGGATGGTGAGTGCTCAGGCTGGATTCTGTCTGAGTCACTCCTCTAATGAGGCTATAGGAGAGGTGACCTTGTCACCCGCATGAGTATCAAGGACTTTTGTACACAGCACCAGATAAATTCCACCCATTTAAAACAAATGTTCCAGAAGATACGAACAGCAAAATATCTGCTTTAAAGAATTCATTGGGTACAGTGTCAAAGTCATGGAGGGAGCAAGCCACTTTTGTTACTGCCCTGCCTTTCATATTGATAGAAGAGTCAGACATATTGACAGATTATTAAAAATAAGGACGCAATGGAAGAGCTACACTATGAGCCAGAGACTAAAACTAGTCCAGTTTGTGCATTCAAGATCCAACAAGGACAGAACACTGATGATGTCAGGGACCTTCCTACCAGATGCTAAATGTGACAGTTGTTAAGATCCATTATTTTATTTGTAAAAATGAAAACTAGAGCATGAAATGTCCAATGCTTTAGACACATAATTATGAAAGACTGGTATTGGGGAAGCGGAGCAATGGCTTACCATCGTTCTCGGTAGTGGGTGGAATTTGCTCGCATGAGAAGAATATCTATGTCCACAGGGCAAGCCCACACATGAACAGCTGAAGAAAAATGAGAAGCAACTCCAAGAACTAATCAGCTATGGTTAGACTTAGATGGTTTAAGTCCTTGTGCATCATATATATCCTAATACAGTGGGTTAAGCCATAAAACTCATGACTAGCAAACAATTACAGAGATGTAGATTAAGACGAGGCACTTTTAAGGTCTGAGGATGCAACTCAGTAGTGTAGCACTTGTCTAGTATTTTTAAAGCAAAACAAAACAAAAAACAAAGGAACAATACAGACTTTATGACATTGGATCTGGCGATGATTTCTTAGATGACACCCAAAGTGCAGGCAGCAAAAGCAAACACACACTAACAATGCCACAGCTTAAAACTCGGGCTGAGAAGATGGCTGTGTGGGTGAAGGCGCTGGTTGCCAAACCTGAAGGGCAATTGTATTCAATCTCTCAGATCCGCAGGGTGGAAAGACTGACTCTCACAAGCTGTCCTCTGACCCTCAGGAGTGCTGGGACACAGACACTATGGTAATACATGTAACTATAAGGAAAAAAAGCTCAGCAGGCACCTTTATGGAGTGGAAGATAATACCAGCCAGGTCATAGCCGATCACAAGGTTAATACCCAGAACACAGCCAAATCCTGCAGGTCAACGATGGCTAACAAATCCATAACCTTTTAAAC
>NW_022196904.1:137208170-137248668 GCF_008632895.1 Mastomys coucha
AAAAGGACTCCAATGGACATGGTCAATAAGCATATGGAATGGGAGACCACAGTGAATGTTACCCTACACCCACCAGGATGGTCCTGCTGTATCCTAAATAACTGAAGATGCGTTCTCAGAAAGATATCTGCATCCTTTCATCCATCCATCCATCCCACAGCAGGGAAGTCAAAAGAGTCCACAGGCAGGGACAATAGGAGCATGCTTATCAGACACAGATGCCGAAAAAGATACAAAATACCAATTGCTTAGCTCGTATGAAAGCAAAGAAAAATCACACAACCAAGATGCAAAATCATCAGTCAACAAGATCAATGCTGGATCACAGTGGATAAAGTTGCTGGCGGCACAAGCCCGATGGTTAAGGTTGATCCCTGGGATCTACAGGGTGGGAGGAGAGAACTGACTCCTGAGATTGCTCCCTGACCTCCATGCACATGCCTCACACTGAGAATAACTAAGAGACTAACACTATGATCCTATATACAAGTAGTCACAGAAACATAAAGCAGGAGAGGACTGGGGAGCATTTAAGTTGCCTAATGGGTAGTTTCAGGTTTTGCAAGGTCTGGAGGCCAGTTGTCCAGCTCCAATCTGCTAAACACTACTAAACTGTACTAACAATGGCTAAAGTTTCTGCTGAGTGCATCTAATCACAAAATGTTACAGTAGCAATCAACCAATCAATCAATTGAAATCTGTTAAGGACTCTATGTGAGCAAATGGTGTGTATACACACACAGGGAAGTAAGTCTGAAAATTGTCAATGGACGCTGGCCAGCCACGCTACTCTGAGGTCTACGCACACACCGGCTTTACAGAGATGTTACAGAACACCAACTCACTAAGATCCCTTCTAGACAGCAACTGAGCGATATGAACCCAAAGTTAAGGAGATCCGACAGTCATTTTATTCTAGAAACCGATTTTGCTATCTCCAAGGAGTAACAGAGGTGAAGACACTTGAGCAACAAGTCAGTCGCTAAACCATCATTTCCCCCAAAGGAAGCCAATAGCTGAAGGCAGGCTGGTGAGCCTGCCCAGCGGTGGACTGCGCCTGCTGCATGAGCAGGGTTTCATCCCTACACCCAGCTCCGGAAAGCTATCCTCTCACCTCCACATGCGCCCATGTGTAAATGGGATTGTTTAAACAGACAGCAATGCAGTAGAGCATTCGGTACTACTAAAGGATGCTTTGAGTGTTAGGACACAGTTCTCACTATGCATCATGGAAAACCAGTTGTAGACAGAACCAAGGCACAATTCCACAGCTGTATAAAGTGTACATATCGCTGATGCCCAGGTAAAGAGGAATCTGAGACATACGCCGGTAAGGCTTGTTAATGAAAAAGAACATTCCTCCCCGCCCGTCGCACTTGCTTTTCCTCAAAACTTAGTGAAATCCTTTGTATGCTTGAGAACTCAGGAAGAAACCACTGAGAAGAGATGTGGGAAGGACAGGCAGGTGACAGCTGCCCTTAGCAACCTAGGGCAGGTGCGAGGAGAGCCTCCTGTCCCAGGAAGAACTCAGGATCCCACCTGGATGGCTTATTTTGGTTTTGTCCTCTTCTTAACAATTCCATTTTGATCTATATTTTGGGAAGGACATACAAATATTAGCCTGTCAGAAGCACCTACATTACTTGCTTCAGCAACAGCATCTAAGGCATGGACATAACCCTGGTTGCTTCCGCAGCCCCTTAGCAATGCAGACATAAGCTCACATCAAAGGTCTTTCTGGTGGCTTAACATTCGTAGACAAACTGAACGGCACATGTCAGGATTGGAAAGTCAGTTCCCTTTTTAGTAGCAGGCCAACATCTGTCTGAATTCGCCAGTGTTCCATGCTGAGGAGTCAATCAGTGATTGTTGTCAAGACAGGTTTATCATTTGCTGCCCCCACTCCATTGCTTTTCAGTCATACAGTACCACTGGATTCCAGCTGCAGCTGAGAGTTCCAAGAATGAACCCTATCCAAGGCTTCTCTTCTGGTTGAGGGATGGTGATAGTCTGGCCATCCAATGAGCCCAGCACAACGAGCAGCCTTTGCAGGACATGTGGCTCACATCTGCATTCCCACCACTTTCGAGGGAGTATTCTGAGCTCCATACCAACCAGGGCTACAGAGTAAGAAGAATGTCTCAAGACAAGTAAATAAACGCCAGCCAGAATCCTTACAAGTCTCCACACAGGAGAGCTCAGCCTTGGTTTGTTAATGAGCCATTTCTAACATAGCTGGGGATATATTCCTTACCAGCCTGTTGACACAGCATGGAGAACTTTTAAGTATAAAAACCAAAGGGTCCTAATAAGAGGAAAATGGAGGCGCAGAAACCAGGTAAGAAGCCAGGATGAAGCTGGGATAAACCAGAGACAAAGGCAGGTAGACAGGCGTGGCGGCACACACCTCTAATCCCAGAAACACTTGGGAGGCGGTTATTAGTGGATCTTTGAATTCTAGGCCAGTCTGAGCTACATAGTGAGACCTTTCCTCAAAACACCAAAAGAAAAAGAAAAAAGTGTGGGTGAAGGGAGGCCCCCTTATCTGCTGTAAGCAGCATTTAACCCTTGGAGTCCCAGAAGCCTAGACAGAAAGCTGCTGGGACACCCCATCCTGGCTTCTCAGTACAAGTGAGATGTCATCGATAGACTGACCAAGAATACACACTTAGGAGCTGAGACAGCAACCGGGTTTGCAGCTCTGGGGGAGGAATAAGACCACTCCTCACTCTCTGCTTGGTCTCCAACCTACTCTTGTTTAAGACTCATCCTTGCCAAGACAAGTCCTATACAGAGCCTGGGGCTGCCCTCTGCTCTGAGCAAGCAGGCTCTAGTCCTAACAGACCCTGGCAGTGTTCTATTCTAAGCTTAAAATCTGTCTAAGCAACATTTTCCAGCTTTAATGACACACCACACAGTCAAATTCAGGGTAGGTTCGCTCCCATGATGACGTCAGCTACATATCCAGGACTGTTCACAGGCATGACCCACTCCCTGGATTCCAAGGGCTTCTGACCACACCCTTCTCATGGTAAAAAACAAAAACCAAAAACCTTAGTCATATACCAAAAGAAGCCCAAGCCCAGCTCCTTAGGCAGACAGAATTGCATGTACAGACTGAAGTCCCAAGCCCACACCCCAGCTTCCAAGAGTGAAAATATGAAAAGCTCATACCATATTAAGACATATTCCCCAAACTAAAAACCATACTGTTTGGAATACAATTTGGGAGTGCTCCAGATTATCTTCAGAATACTCCCTTACTTGCAGTGCCATTCTCCCACGTGACTGTGTCACGTCTGCAGCCATTGCCAGCTCCCAGCTCCTCCCCTCCCTCCCAGACAGTTGACAGGCTGCTTAGACCAGTTCTGCCTGGATGGCTACCTGCTCTAATTGCTTCAATGACAGCACTGGTGCAGTGCTTCTAGGCCTAACTATATGAAGGCAAAGTGACAGAGGTCGAGAATGTAACAGCCATGACAATTCTAAGGAACTTCAATCTCAAACCTTTATTTTGCTGTAAAGGGGAGAAAAATGATTAGTGGGTTTGTACACTTAACACTTTAGTACAAAGAAGTGGGTGTGGCGGACCTGCAGTTACAGCTTTCTTCACATTTCCCCATTCCAACGTGACCAGCACACACTACTGTTCCAGTGAGTGACCATACCAGGGTAACACCACTTTTAAGCACACTCACAAAAACACATATACAAGGTTTTCACAAATACACGAATAAACTGTTTTCAGAGCCAATTTTTACAGAGTTACCTATTTATAAGATGTTCCCCGGTACCCCAGTTTCACTTTTATTTCCCAGACTGCTTTGACTGACAGCTAACAGCTTCCCCCCTGATCAGGGATGGCTTTAAAGTGCCATTCAAGCCAAACCCACTGTATGTATTCAGTGCAACCTTGGCAAAGTACACGGATGAGGTTTTCTACCAAAGATCACAATGATCTCATAGCAATCCCAAGACCTCGTCCCCTTGTCACAATGACTGATTTGAAAGGTTAAATACGCAAACTCTGTTGTCTTCTGGCCAATTCCAGAAATTCAAGATGTGCTTGGAAGGCATGGCTCACACATTAAATTCCTGTACGTGTTGTGTAAGGCATGACTCCCATACTCAATCCCTTTAGATAACAGCATTGGAATTCTTAATCACAGTATGATGGAATTTCAAGAGACCCAGCAGTCTGCCAGCCTGCTACTAATGGCCTGAGAGCTTCAGTGTAGGCATTTACAAGCCCCTCCCCAGTTTTACTTCTTGGAAATCAGTTTCAGGCTCACCACACGCCCACAGGATGGCCTGGGTCAGGGTAATGACAGGGTAATAACCTACACAGCAACTAAGAAAAGCTTTCCACGTCACCCTTCCACATTCAACAGTGAAGCAAAACAATTTTGCTTTTCCCCCTTGTTGGATTTTGGTATTTTCCAACCAACTTCCCCTTGTTGGATTTTGGTATTTTCCAACCAACTTCCCCTTGTTGGATTTTGGTATTTTCCAACCGTCTCTGCATCTCAACAGTCACCTACATTAAGGATTTGCCATCACCTTTAGATTTTCTTGTGAGCTATTTAGTTCCCAAACTGTTACTCTCACAAACCCACATTCCCAAGCACATCCCTTACTGGCACCCCAACTCCTTTAATCCACCAATCCACCAGTGCCAAGCCAAGTCCTGCTAGCCCCAAGTCCCACATCTGGTGTCAAAAGTATTCCCAAGCTTGATCCAATAACGAGTTTCACCTTGGAAGGCCATGTTTTAGAGGACACTTGTCATCCTAGCAGGGCTGAAAATCCAGGCCAGCCTGGTATACACAGCCAGACCCCAAAGTCATATAAGCTAATGAATAAGAGACCAGACCACTGTTGCCACTCAGCAGGGTAGGGCTTGCCTACCACCCAGTACCAAATCCAAACCCATGGAGAAACTCCCATGGACCACTCACTGCAGGCCCACCATTCCCTCTTAGTTCAGACATCCCAGAGCCCAAATTAGATATGCCATCTACCAACCCAACAGAATTTGTGGCTAACTTGCACCTTCCCACACTTTTTTGTTGTTGTTTTTGAGACAGGGTTTCTCTGTATAGCCCTGGCTGTCCTGGAACTCACTCAGTAGACCAGGCTGGCCTCGAACTCAGAAATCCGCTTGCCTCTGCCTCCCAAGTGCTGGGATTAAAGGCATACACCACCACAGCCCGGCCCTTCCCACACTTTTAAAACACAAATCTCACCCATTTAACAACCAGCTCCATCTAAGTCTTTCCCACACCAGTCGTTTAAAACCCAACAGCTTTCCCCAACACCCAAAAGTTCTCAGTTAAGAATTCCTCTGACCAATGCAGAGGCAGGCAGGCTGCAGAAGCTGGGCGAGGTCACAGGGCTCCCGGATCTACAAGGCATCATGCTGTGCTGAAGTTTAAAGTGTCCTACACCTTAGGCAATCTTCTCGAGGCCAAGTTCGCAGTACAGAACTAGAAAGGCCACAGGCTTGTTTGGAAGATGCAGCAGCTTACCGCCTCTACCCCCAGGGAGAGGGGCGCCCGGTGGCATTCATGAATCCGGGAAAGAACGATGCTCCCAGAACAAGACCTGTGTCGCCGACGGCCCCTCCAGCTGGAAGCACCTACTCACCCCCCACCCCCTACAAGCTGACTTAAAACGACGGGCCTCCTGAGCACAGGGCTTCCTGAGAAAGACCTGGACACACGGCAGTGCAGCGTTTCCTAAGCCTCGGGAATTCACTGTGCAGGCATCAACTTAAGCTGCTGTCTCCTCCAGGGTGTGCCCTCCTGCACTGCTACGACTCACACTGGCAGGGGCTCCATTTCTCCTGGTGCCATCTGCGTGCCATGGTGAACACTATAGTAATAAACCATGTCCATGAAGCATTTGGGTGACTGGAACCTCGGCTGTGAGCCCACCCAAGGGTCCACATTCACGTCCCACCCTCTGTGAATCAACACCACCCCTCCCCGCCCAGTCAGGGTGTCCTCCGCTTTTACCAGTAATACCAAACTGCAAGGCCCAAGACTCTGGCACCGACGCCACATCTTCCCCAGGCTTACCAGATGACCCAGAGGCAAGGTTTTAAGTGACCCCTTCACCTCAGAGTGAGGGGGAAGAGTAGGGAAGAGTGAGACCACAGAAGAGGAAGCATGGAACCTAGGCAAAGTCCAGAGAGGGCACTGCCATCTGAAAAATAAAGTTGTGATCA
The DNA here is from genome assembly GCF_008632895.1 of Mastomys coucha. Lineage (NCBI taxonomy): Eukaryota > Metazoa > Chordata > Mammalia > Rodentia > Muridae > Mastomys > Mastomys coucha. Next base: position 137,214,400 of record NW_022196904.1, read on the forward strand.
ATGCGACCCCAAGACCAGCGCCTTCAATCTCCGTGGTCCCCGCCTGGCAGACCTGTCAGTAAAAACAACTCCTTGTCCCTGCACAGCTACTCCTCCAGCCTCCCCTTGCAACCACTAGTGGGTGCAGACAGACCACACCCAAGTTACATACCACCCTGGGCCAGATGTCTGCCCGGCGAAGCTAAGTCCACTTTCCTGGATAAGACCAGGCCTCATCCCCAGGTGGGCTCACAACCCCTTATCTGAAAAAAAAAGGGGGTCTGCTGGTATTGTCAAGTTCAAAGCGACCTCCACTGTGCACCTAGTCTTGCCCCGCCCGCCGCCACCTGTCTGTCTACGATCTCCCGGGGCCTCAAGGGCCCCATTCCACCAGTCTCCACCAACTGCTCTGCCACTCAAGCTAGGACACTGGCCCTATGTAGGCCTGTGAAACTTGTGCCCTCCTCCAAGTCAACTGCCCCCATGCCAGCAGACCGCTGGGGTAGCCTGGTCTTGAAGGCTGCTGGCCCTGTATGGGTTGTTAAAGGCAGATTGGTAGCTGCCTTCCACATGGCCACTGTCCCAAAACCTAGTCTCCTTTATAGTTAGCCCTGCTCCTCCTCGAACCCCCATCCTAGTGGCTGCCTCTAACTGCCACCTCCCTCTCATCTGAGCCCTGAACTGGCCACTGCCTCCCCACCACTAGCCCCAAGTGTGAGCCCTCCTTGTCACTAACTCCTACAGGTGACGGGTACAACTTTTGCTTTTATAGCCTTGTGTCGCGTCACCCAGGCATTGCTAAACGGGACGATTCCTCCACGGACACTTAAAAAAAAAGTTCCTCCCCGACCTAGCCAAAAGGGCCCACGAGGGGCGGGTCATGGCCTCCGTCAACGGCCACTCCCTCAGATTGCTCAATGATCCTTTTCTATTTGGCGGTGCGTCATGGGATGAAGGACATCTGAAGATGGTATTTGGGAGGTGGCTACCACCAGGGATAAGTCCCCTTTACTGCTGGGTAGGCAGACCTGACTGCTTCCAGAAGGGTAGGGTCGGCTGTTGGGGAGTGAGGGCCACACCGACTGGCAGGGCATAAGGAAAAGTACACGGGTCGCCTCAGGTCACCACGCCTCGATGAGGCCAGAAAGTAGGGCCGGCAGAGCGCCTGGAAAATTCCACTGGTTGGCGGAGGGATCTCTGCGGTGGCGCATCGGTGGGTAGGGCGGGGCCCCGGGCGCATGACTTCTCGGGCGTTGCCGCTGCCTGCTCGGAGGGTGACGTCAGTGCGGGCAGCCGCAGGGTGGGGGTGGGGAAGAGCCAGCCCAGCAGCTTGGGTGGAATGTTGAATAGCGTCTAAGGTTAGTTAAAATTGGGAAAGGTGGTTGCGAGCTATGGTAAAGCAAGACTTTTGTATGACACACGTGTACATAGAATGAATGTGCGTATGTAATGTTTATGATTGAAGAGGACCCAGCACAGATAAGTGATTTTAAAAAACATTTTGCTTTTGGGTGTGGTATGGTGAGAAAAAAATGATATTTTTAAGCTGCGTTTCTCTGCGACAGTGTATGGTGGAGTCCAAGGAGTGGGTTTATTGACCACTGGGGGAGCCAGGCTGGCTGTCTACTCAGGGGTGGGGTCCAGCCCAGGTCCAAAAGCAAGGGTTTAGTGAGGGTTTTGAAAAGGGACATTGTCACCGCCTAAGCCCGTGAGGAGCCCGGACAGTCTGAGACCCCCACCCACTCAGCCCCCGACACGCGCCGTGAAGCATCTCCTCTGCTCTTCTGCCACCTGCCTCCACATACCCCACCGACCCCAAAATTTAAAAAGCTGGGGGATGGTCAAGTAATCAGAATGAAAAGGACAGCTGGCAGAACAACTGTCCGGAAGTCTCCTTCCAGGCTCAACACCCACACTGCAAACAAAACCACCCTGCGACAACAGGCTCCCTTAGCAACCCGGAGGAGGAAAGGAGGGGGTGGTTCTGCCTCTAGCATATGGAATCTGCAGGCGAGGCCCGGCCAAGACTGCACCTTTCTCTGTTCCCGGAAAACTCGTGACTCTCATATGACCAGGAGTACTGAGGCGGATTACTTGGCAAGCGCTGGCTCGCTCGCTGATTCTTCTGCCACGTAGATTCCTGCCCCTCACCCTTCTCCTAGGGCTGACCTTTTATTTATCTAACTTTTTTTTTTTAATTCCAGAAAGGGTCTCATATTGTCCCAATACTGGCCTGTTCGTCTTGGTCATCCTCCTGCCTCAGCCTTTCTAGTGCTGGGATTACATTTTCCACTGTGTCCGCCTTTGTCCCCTCTGCCTTATCCTGGCATCAGTTCCAGGCGTGGGTGGTGGGTGGCGTTCACTGCCTGCAAGAACAGGGTGTTGCTTGTCAAAATGTTCTAGAAAGCCAGGAGGTGGCTTCAAAACCAAGCCAGAGGGAAAGGCTCCCTGTGGCTTCGTAGGCCTAGACTGTGGAGTCAGTCTTTTCTGCCTTTGAGGTGCTTGGGCATTAATTGTTCAGCCACCTTATGAGTCGATGATGTTTTCTTTACCTCTGGTCTTAAAACTTCCCGTACATATTATTCCTCAGTCCCAGGGACAGCTTTTGAGACTTTTTTTGAATTAATAGGAATAGGGCTAACTGGTAGCACACAAAGCCTAGGGCTATGTAAGTTGGGTTGTTTTTTGGTTGCCTGGTCATGCACAAATGAAGCATTTGTGTGCTCGAAAGTCTGCGTCGGCCCAGTGACTGTCCCCAGTTCTCAAGGACAATATGGTAGAGTCAGAGGTTCCTGGTCTTCAAGGACAGTTTTCCTTGGAAACAGAATGTATTTGAGGTGAGAAGTGAGGAGGCCTGGGGCCAGGGCTGTGCTCACCCTGTGGACACACTGATAGATGACCTCCACCCCGCTAAAGGACAAGGGCAGAGCAGCAACTTCCCCAATCAAAACAAGCTATTCCCGGAGACTGCAGTAAACAGGCCTGTGGGTGGGGCTGAGGGTGGGGCTGAGGGGTGACAGCCTAACCTGCCCTGTTTCGGTGGCAAGGCCTTCCCAGCCAGCTATGGGATTCTGGGATGTAAAGAGCCAAGTGGGGTTCTCTCTGTGATGTCCAATTCCAGGTGGGGACCCATTCCCCAAGCTCTTTCTCAAGGACTTGGCAGCCCCTCACCCCCACCCCGCTGGCCTCCTCATCTCTGGAAGTCAGCTCAGGCCCGTTGTTTCCAAACACAGGCAGACTCAGGGTTTCCTACAGAAACTCCTGGGATAGTGAGAAGGGACAGTGCCCCAGCTATGCCCTAAAGGCAGGGCCATGCCAGTATTGCTACCACTAAAGAATATTCCAGAACTCCAGCCCCCGTCCTCCATGGATCCAGTTTCTAAGCTGTAGGGTTTTTAGGTTCCCTTGTGCCTCTCCTGGTGCCAGAGGCCCCTCTGCCTGGGCTCATTCACACTGAGCCTTGAGACATGTTGGGTCAGGAAACTGCACAGTCACTGTGCCCTGGCAGGAAGCCTTCCCATCCGGATTCACTGCCCTTGCAGGAGCTGGAACAGATAAAGAAGCACTGTCCCTAAACTTGCCAGACTCTTCTAGTGGGAGGGGCACTTCTCCCACCCTTCCCCCACTGTTTCACAAATCTGGACGCATACTGTTTTTATGAAAACAGATGTCACCCAGTGGCTCCTTGTCTCCCTATAATCCTCAGCTTCTGTAGGCCAGGGCTGCCAAGTCATCTCCCAAGTGAGCTCTAGCCATAAGTCAGCCAGTCCCGTCCCTTCCTCCAACTTGATCTGTGGGGGCAGGGTTTCTGTCTAGTGTGTCCTAGATCTCCGAGCCCACAGCTCCGGTTTGGATGATCTCACAGTTTCTATTTTCTAAAGGTCACTCTGAATCCTGTGAGGCTCTTGGTAAATATTTGTGGACTGACTCAAACAAGGACCTCAGCTCAGCTGCAGTGCATGATGTGAGCTCTAGGACCGAGGTGGTTGGGGTGACTGGGGGAGAGGGGGTCTGGGGGTGCTCTGAGGACCAGATGTAAGCAGGAGGGATTTGAGGAAGAGGGCATCCGAGGCGGAGGGGTTTGCAAGGCCAAGGAGATGAGCTGTCTTTGCTTTTATTTTCTTGAGTCCGTCTGGCCCAAAGGCAGGAGGGAAGGGAGTGTCCTCGGACAGCAGGAGGGCGCTCAGGTGTGGGACCCTGACTTTCCTGGGCATTGGAGGGGTCTGAGGGCTCCTTATCTCAGAAGCCCTTTGCTGGCCTCCTGGGTATGTGTAGGGGAACTTCAGCTAAGCCTCAGGCTGTGACCGTGACTTGCAGAAAATAACATAGATGGCATCAGCCCCAGTCCAAAGCTCCCCGGACTGTTTCTCACTAGTCCCCTGTACATTCCTGAGCACTTAGCCTGGCCCTGGCCCTAGGCTCTTGGGTTCCAGGCCTCTTTGTCCCTCCCCTTCCTGAACCTTTTCCAAGCTCACCTTTCTGTCACCATATTCTCTTTTCTCAGCCCCCATATCTCTGGGCCCACAGGAGCTCTGGCAGGAAGTAGGAATTGGTAGCCCAGCCGACAGGCTTCGTTTACCCTGGGGCTTCAGTAACCCCCCCCCCCCCATGATCCCTCTGGTGCTAGCCCACTAACAAGGCCTATAGTCCTGGAATCTTTGTCCTTTCCCAGCCTCCCCCACTAGCAGCCAGTTCCTGTAGGGCCATCTGCTAGCGTCATATTTCACCGGCTTCCAAAAGCCCTTCATCCTTCTCTAGGACCAGCACATAGGTCACTCTTAAATGAGAACATTCTCAGTCTAGGACCTGCTTGCCACTACAGGGATCCCACACACTGGCTCACTAGACTGTCCTTGAGCTTTCTACAACCCGGCTTTGGTTTGAGTGCCATCCATGAACAATCACAGAGGCAGGGCTTCTGCCAGCTGCACAGTGGGTGGTGTAACCACCCCTTGCTGATTCTGACTTTGTATAGGGGGGTTGTGCTCTTTGCTGAGGGTGTCAGTGTCCATTACTGACATCACCCAAATAATTGCCTGTGGCTTGGCAGGTGGCAGCAAAGGGAGAGGTCCTAGAGATGGTCTTTAGTCTATTGTAAATGGTATTTATGTAAAATAAGTTAAACTGGGACCAAGTTTGCAGGTAGTGGCCCATGTATTTAATCTCTGCGTTCAGGAGACATAGCCAGGCAACTCTCTGTGAGTTTGAGGCCAGCCTGGTCTGCAGAACAAGTTCTAAGACATCAGGGGCTACAAGGAGAAACCCTGTTGTTTTTGTTGTTTTTGTTTTGTTTTTTAAGAGGGTCAGCGTGGTCCTCCAGTACTACAGTGCTTACCCAGCAGTCACAGATTTTAATAATGCCTGGGTTTGCTCCCTGGCATTATTGAAAGGACAGATGAACTAGGTGAGGGCCCAGTGAGTGGAGAATGAGGGCTGACTGGAAAAGGCCGGCAGCTGGGATTAGGAAGGTGTGGAGAGTGAGGCTTCTGTGGGAACTGGGTGGAACACATGAGGGGCGAATGTCCTCAAGACCTGCCCACCTCTGGACTTCCCCAAACGGTCCTCCCGGCTTTGAAGATTTGCACTGAGTCGACATTTTACAGAAAAACCGTTTCCAAAGCAGAATCCACTTCATGGTCCTGGATCCTGGGGTTCTTGGATACCTGGAACCCATGGGCACGGGAAAGATCCTGGCCACCAAGAGTAGGGGTTCTGTCCCTGGAGGTACACTCTATTCCAGGCGCCAGAACTGGGCTGGGCCAGGCTGGAAGTGCTGACTCATGATGCCTGCAGCCCAACAGAAAGAGAGGGCTCAGCTGCCCTCTGCTGGTCACAGCAGAACCTGCTGTTCTTCTGAGGGCCCAAGAGAAGATTCTCCACCCCTAGGCACTGGACTTGCTGCTGAAAGCTGAACCCCTGAGACCCAGGCATAGCCCTATACCCCAATTCTGGATGCAGCTGGGTACCCCACCTGTGTTCACCTCTGAAATGTGGGGTGGATTTGGACATAGTGGAAGTGCCAGGGACTTCTGAAGGACTTCCCAGCCAGGGACAAAGATGGGCAGTAAGAATCTGTCCTGAGATCGACTCTTTCCTTGAGTCTAGGCTACTCCGCTCCTGTTTGCCAGGCTCCATCCAGGTCAAAGCCAGGCTTTCCTCATGACCTCTCTGTTCCCAGTTACCTTGAAGCTCTCATCCCACAATTCAGGAGGATAAAAGAAACCAGCAAGGGTTTAAGGCGAGTCTGGGTAACTTATTGAGACACCGTCTTAAAAATAAGGGACAGGACCTGGAGAGATGGCTCAGTAGTTAAGAGCACTGACTGCTCTTCCAAAGGTCCTGAGTTCTATTCCCAGCAACCACATGGTGGCTTATAACCATCTGTAATGGGATCCAGTTCTCTCTTCTGATGTGTCTGAAGACAGCTATAGTGTACTCATATATGTAAAATAAATAAATCTTTAAAAAAAAATAAGAAGGGACAGGGCTGAAGAGATGGTCCAGCAGCTAAGACCACTGGCTGCTCTTACAGAGACCTCTGGCTCAGTTCCCAACACCTACATGGCAGACAGCTCACAACTATTTGTAACTATAGTTGCGGGGATCTAGTGCCCTCTCGGGGACCAGGCTCACATAAGTAAATACATGCAGGCAGCACAGCCATACACATAAATAAAAGGGGTGGCAGACAGCTCAGTGGCTGAGCCCTTGCCTAGCTTACTAGTCCCTTCCATCTTAACTGTGATGGCATGCCTGACTGAGCAACTCAAAAAGCTATTTTAACCCCAGCACTTGGATCTCACATAACAAAACCAAAAAAGCTTGGTTTAAGGGTATAGTTCACTGTGGAAAAGCTATGGCGGCAGGAAAGAGCTGTGTGGAGAGCTTTGGGGGATACCTTGAAGGTAAATACAGCCAAGGAATGCATTGTATTCCTCCTGTCTTAGTCATCCTGATAAGCCCCTAGACACAGTGACCTCAGGACTTCATTTACTGCCTCGTTTGTTCCGTGATTACTTTGCTTATGCCTTAGGACTATATTTTTTTTGTATGTACCTAGAATTATATGTAAGTAGACTTGAAGAAAATAAACCCACTTCAGCTTAGGCACTGGCTGGAGTCATGTTACAGTGTTGCCTAATTGTCTTTTTCTTTTCAATCCTCACTCCCTCCCTAGAGACCCTGTTGACTGACTGACCTGGCTTGGTCAGAGCTGGTCACAGTCTAAAGTCATAAAACAGAGATGAACCAGGCCTAGCTTGCTGTTTTCTTTATTTTCACTGGATAACACCCTATACAGCAGCAGTGTGTTGAGTCAGGCAGGGCCTGGAAACCCCTGAGGGAACTGGTCACCACTGGAGTCATTCCCCATATGGTCGTCCCCAAGTCCCCTTTGGCTATCTCAAGGGTGCCTGGGATTCTCTGGGATTCAGACTTTCAAGGTAAGCTACCTCTGGCACTCAGCCTCTCACTCGTGGTGCCTCCTCTTGAGCCTCTACCTCCACTGCTCTGTCAAGGTGTAACTGGTGCAGGGCAGAGTAGGGAGCAGTGCTCTCAACCATTCCATCAAGTGGGCACAGAGCTTCAAGGTCCTTGTGGTGTATGTATATGTGAGACTTAGTTTGCCTTTTGTTTTTGTTTTCAAGACAGGGTTTCTCTGTGTAGCCCTGGCTGTCCTGGAACTCACTTTGTAGACCAGGCTGGCCTTGAACTCAGAAATCTGCCTGCCTCTGTCTCCGAAGTGCTGGGATTAAAGGCATGCACCACCACTGGCCAGCCATATTTTGCTCTTACATCATCAAACAACCAGAGACCCAGATTGCGTCTTTGGGCAGAAACTGAACTGAGCTAGAGCCAAGCTCTGCCATGGTTCTGTGAGGTGTGTGAGGTAACCATGGGCCAGAAAAGTTACATGGCCAGATCCCTCCCACCTGGCTCCTGGCCCCTGTGCAAGGCAGCCAGTGCAGGGAGTGTTACAAAACCTGGTCTGAGACAAAGAGTACACTGTTGTTGAGAGTGGCGGCACACACCTCTAACCCCAGTAGGTTAGATACTGGCTGATCTGAGTTTAAGGGTAGTCTGATCTGCATAGAGACCTCCTGGCCAGCCAGTAATACATAGTAAGACCCTGCCTTAGAAAACGGGGAGGGGGCATTGGAGGGTGAGTGAAAGAAAGGGTGGGCACAGCGATGCCCTCCAAGGAGACTCTGAACTCTGGGGCCTGTAGTTCTTCCAGGTAACATGGCTAGAATGGCTAACACTGAGAACTTGACAGGATCTATAATCATGTAAGAGAGAAAGCTCTGCGCGAGTGTGAGAATGAGAGTTTCTACATTTGCTTATGTGAGGTGGGGAGACCCACTCTACTCTGGACAGCACCATCCTATGGACCGGGCTCCCAGAGGGAGTACAAAGTAGGTGCTGAACACCAGCGCGCACTGGCCTCCTGACTGGATGCCAACTAGGCACCACATGCTGAAGCTTCCACTGCTGAGCTCCCGATGGGCGGGAGCCGAAACTGTGAACCAAACAAGCCCTTAACCTGCTTTCTCATTTCTCAGGCATTTTTTGTGTCCCAGCAACAAGATTGTTCAAGTAATCAATAAAATGGCCAAAGGCCGGCCACTAGAACCATCCAGCTGCTGACTACAGGGACAGAGAGCACCTTGGATTATCCCCAGTGTCATCACAAGGCCCCAAGTCACAGAGACTGACCAAAGGCTGGTCAGAGTGTGTGATGTGAGAACCCTTTGCCATCACTAGACCTAAGAATGAAGGAGCTGAGAGACAAAGGGATGTAGTGCCCTCAGAAGCTGGAAGTCAACCCCTGGTCCCCAAGAGCCTCAGGGAGAAGTGTTCCCCGCCCACACCTTCCTTCAGCCGTTGAGACTGTGCCTTGAATGTGCAGTTATGAGATACTGGAAGGCTGGACTGAGACAATGGGATAATGGTACTGTTACAGAACAACAGGAAATTGACTCTGGTGGCAGGGTACAGTGGGCCTGTGCAGGAGAAAGGGGTGGCAGGCACACTGTCACAAGGCACTGAGGATTTTTGAGGCAGGTCAGACACCTGCCTGAAAAAGCGAGAACCAGAGCCCTAAGTCTGTGTGTCATGGTGCCACTGGTCAGAGCAGTCAGGCAGAGAGCCACACGGGACAGGGCATCGCTCTAGCTGACAGGCACAACAGGTGGCAGGCCCCAGTTGCAAGATCACAGTGCCTTGGGCTGGAGAGATGGCTCAATGGTTAAGAGCACTGACTGCTCTTCCGAGGGTCCTGAGCTCAATTCCTAGCAACCACATGGTGGCTCACAACCATCTATAATGGGGAATCAATGCCTTCTTCTGGTGTGTCTGAAGAGAGCAACATGTACTCACATACATAAAATAAACCTTTTTGTTTTGTTTTGTTTTGAGTCAGGGTTTTTCTGTATAGCCCTGGCTATCTTGGAACTCACTCTGTAGACTAGGCTGGCCTTGAACTCAGAAATCTGCCTGCCTCTGCCTCCCAAGTGCTAGGATTAAAGGCTAAATAAACCTTTAATAAATCTTTTTTTAAAAAAAGATTAATTTATTTATTTTATGAGTACACTGTCGCTGTCTTCAGACACTCTACAAGAGGGCATCAGATCTTATTACAGATGGTTGTGAGCCACCATGTGGTTGCTGGGATTTGAACTCAGGACCTTCAGAAGAGCAGTTAGTGCTTTTTACTGCTGAGCCATCTCTCCAGCCCCAAATAAATCTTAAAAAAAAAAAAAAAAGCTGGGCGGTGGTGGCTCACACCTTTAATCCCAGCACTTGGGAGGCAGAGGCAGGTAGATTTCTGAGTTCGAGGCCAGCCTGGTCTACAGAGTGAGTTCCAGGACAGCCAAGGCCTCAGAGAGAAACCCTATCTCGAAAAAAAACAACAAAAAAAAAACCAAACAAACAAATCACTGCTTCAGAGACATGTGGCTCCCCTCCTCTTAAATCTGAAAACATCCAGTGAAGCTGAACCTGCAACCTTTGGTCTTTATTCCATAGGACCAAAGCTCCTACCATCGCTGCCTCTGCAGCTGGCCGTGGGGGAGTATAGGTTTGATGCTGTCCCTGTCCTCCAAACTAGGTGTTCCCATGGATCTGTGGGAAACAACAGCATCTTAGCCAGGAGGACTTAGGAAGCCAAAGGAAGGCAGAGGATCGACGCAAGTGAGCCCAAGTCTTCCCAGACCACTGGTTCCTATGGGGACCTCGAGAAGGGTCCCCAGGAGCTATCCCATCCCCAGATGAGATTTTCCTGGGGTGAAGTCCTGAGGCTATGCCATGGGCACACAGGACACATGTGGTTACCACACCCTAGCTATTCCACATTATAACCATTCCAAAGTGTGCTGGGTGATGATTTTATTAAGTCCAGTGATAGGGAAGACTGAGAACACTCAAGACATTTATTTAGTAAAATAGTGCTCTGTCCTAGAGGGTTAAGGCACACGTGGTAATTAGAAAACTCAAAGGCTCAAGTGGAAATGCAGAGTCTGTGTACTCAGGCACACACATCTGGCCCCTCACATAATGATCTGAAGCCATCAACAGCAGTCAAGATGACTAACTTCGCCGAGAGTGGGCCGGTAGCTCAGGGAACACATGACTCCAAAAGGGTTAACTACAATTGGCAGGTGACACCATCCTATAGACACTGCAGTAGGTGAAGCCATCTTTTCCTTTCTTTCTGCTGCCAAGACTTCTGGAGCTCACTGGGCAAACTGCTTTCATTTACAGAAATGTGAGGGTTTGCATTTCTGTGGCTCTCCACCGAGAAGACAAAGCTAAGCTATGTCTCTGGGACCCTCTGGGGATTCCCAGGGAGTACTGAGGGCTTAAGGGCCTGGACAGCACCCCTCCCTGAACCAGCTCCTCTCAGGAGCAGTCAAGGCTGACAGAGGGGCAGAGCTGGGGACAGGCCTCCTTTACAATATCCTTAGGAGAGGAGCAGTGGCTTGAGCCCCTGTGGCTGGCCTCAGGGAATCCCACAATGCAGTGCAATTCTGAGTTGCCAGGTCCCAGGCTTTATCATCTCAGAGTAGAAGAGACAAGGCAAAATCTAACCCTGAGACCCAGACCAGGAAGTAAGGGGACTGCCCAGTATGGGACAGTCATTCCAGCCCAGGGACATGTAAGGGCTTTTCTTGTGTGCAGTGTGGATCTGGTTCCTAGGACAGCCACCATTCGGCACAGAGACATCAGTAAAGGCCAACAAAGCGGCAGTCATCAACTTAGGGTTAGCCTACAGAGGTGCCCTCCAGTTCCAATATAACTTAGGGGGAAAGATGGCAGCCTGGCCGGCCAGCATGTGGAATGTCAGCAGAAGGAATGCAAGATAAGCTCACCAAGGGCCCATGACCAAAGGCAAACACTGAACTTGCAGGCCCTGAGCTCTGATTTCAGTCACCTGCTATGGGAACCGCCAGCAGTCCCTCCAGAGAGAAGACCCAGTCTACTTGGGGAAGAGCAAGAGGGGCAGCTGGGTCTCAGTCAGCTGCTGCGCTTGGAGCTGAGGGAGGCGGCAGGCTGCAGAAAGGGCTGCAGCGCAGCTCTGCCTACGCCAGGCTCAGGGAAGGCTTGGATGTCACTTTTCCATGATCTGAAACTCCAACAGACCCTGCACTGTACCCCACCCAGGCCCACAGCCTCTGAGCCTGCTTAGGACTGTGCCTGGTCATGTCTAGGGCACCCGGATGTCTCCCTGCTGCCAGCTGTGGCTTCCCTCAGCTCTGGTCCAGGCTGTCGTCAGTGGGCTGCACCACAGTGTAGCTTCCCTGGCTGGAGGACAGCTGTCGGCTGAAGAAGGAGGTGGTTCGCTTTGGCTTCACCCGCTTGATCCCCTTGCCTGTGAGGGTGACAGAGAGGCTGAGAAGAGGCGCTGGGTGGGTGGCCCACACCCCAGGAGGCTGGGCTCCTCTCCCCCTGGGTCAGCTTCTCCTGGAGTGGTTTGGACTGTGCTTCCCCACCAGAGCGGTCATCACTGAGCCTGGATGTCCCTGGGCTGTATCATCAGTGGCAGGACGGACCCCATGGTCACCCTCACCCATCTCATCAGAGGCTGCAGAGGACTCCAGACTGACTCTGCTGGGTGACTACCACCACTAAGACAGGTATAGCTGATGACAGGAAGCCAAACTAAAGATGGAGGGCACAGCTATAGTCAGGGCTTGGCAGTGAAGGACCACCTTGTTTTGTTGGTTCACATCTGCAAGCTCATCAACTCACAAGGAAAAACATCCAATTCTAGCAACAGGCCTTTTACAAAATACTCATCTAATGCCCTTTAAATACTCAGGCCAAACAGTCTCGACAGCAACACACAGTGTGTGGCCAGGTGTTTCTGAGGCAAGAGGATAATGTCAAGTTCCAGGTCAGCCTGAGCTACAGTGCAGACTGGGTAATGCACTAGAATAAAAAAGAAGTGAGAGCCAGGAAGTGGTGCACGCCTTTAATCCCAGCACTTGGGAGGCAGAGGCAGGAGGATTTCTGAGTTTGAGGCCAGCCTGGTCTACAGAGTGAGTTCCAGGACAGCCAGGGCTATACAGAGAAACCATGTCTCAAAAAAACAAAAAAAAGGAGTAAGTGTTGGGGTTGGAGAGATGGCTCAGCTGTTAAGAGCTCTGGCTGTTCTTCCAGAGGTCCTGAGTTCAGTTCCCAGCACTGACATGGCAGCTCATAACCATCTCTTAACTTCAGCTCCAAATTCCAGTTCCCTGGTCTGCCTCCTCAGTCACTAGAAACTCAAGTGTACACAGATACACATGCAGAGAAATATGTATGGACTTAAAATAACTAACTTTAAATATTAAACCAAAAAGAAGAAGAAGAGGAAGAAGAAGAAAAAAGAGAAGGAAGAAGAGGAAGAGGAGGAGGAGAAGAAGAGGAGGAGAAAGAAGAAAAGAAAGGAAGGAAGGAAGGAAGGAAAGAAGAAAGGAAGAAAGAAAGAAAGAATGAAGCATAATGCTGCCTTGGAGGCAGGGAGGAACACTATAAAGTCCTCTGGGCCAGGCATGGTGGCGCAAGCCTTTATCCCAGCAGAGTAGCAGAGGCAGGCAGTTTTCTAAAAGTGCTAGGCCAGCCTGGTCTACATAGCAAGTTCTTGGGCAGCCCTGTCTCAAAAAAAAAAAAAAAAAAAAAGTCATCTTCATCTTTGGCTCTATGTGGAGTTTGAGCCCCATGAGACCCTGTTTCAAGAGAACAAAATACAGATGTGATATCCTGTCTTAGATGCTGAAACAGAACCAGAAGAGCGTGTGCATGTATTTAAAGACGGGGTCCAGCATGGCACCCTATCTGGCCTGGTACTCATTCTGTACTCCAGGTTGGCCTCCAATCTGAGAAATCTGCTTGCCTCTGCCTCCTGCGTGTCAGGGCTAAAGGTGCATGACATGATGCCCACCTTTAAATTTAATTAATTAATTAGTTAATTAATTAATTTTGAGTCCAATTTACAGAGTGAGTTTCAGGACAGCAAGGGCTACACAGAGAAACCTGTCTTGAAAAAGACAAAACAAAACAAAACAAAAAGTATTTTTCAGTTACCAGTCTACACAGGCTGGCTAGCACAGAGCTAATTTACTATTAGCCAAGGTGGCTTTGGACTTCTGATACTGCCTTTACCTCCCAAGTATAAAGCTAACAGGTGTATTTATCATAGCTGGCTTTAAAAATAACATCTTAGAAGCTAGAGAGCTCAGTATTCTACGATTCCTTGTTCTTGCAGGGACACAAGTTTGGTTTCCAGTACTCACATGAAAGCTTAAAACCATTTATAATTCCTGTTTGGGGATCTGATTCCCTCTTCTGGCCTCTGTATGCGCTAGGCACACAGGTGGTACATGCATATACATATATGAAGGCAAATATTCATATATATAAGATAGAATTTCTTTCTTTTTTTTTTTCTTTACTTTTCTTTTTGGTTTTTTGAGACAGAAAGGTTTCTCTGTATAGCCCTGGCTGTCCTGGAACTCACTCAGTAGACCAGGCTGGCCTCAAATTCAGAAATCCGCCTGCCCATGCCTCCCAAGTGCTGGGATTAAAGGCATGCGCACCACCGCCTGGCCACACTTCACATCTTTATCACAATATTATATGAAGTAAATTTATTTAGGCTTTGTGGGCCTCAGGAATGCTAGGCAAGTGTTCCACCACTGAGCCACATCCCCAGTTCAAGATATTTAAAGCTCTGGGATTATAGTCATGCCACCACACCTGAGTAAAATACATTTTTTCAGATTATGAAAATGACTTTAACTGGCTGTGGTGGCACTTATCTGTGATCTCAGCACCTGAGGTAGAGACAGGAGGATCAGGAGTTCAAAGTCATCACCAGCTAATATCAAGCTTTAAGTCTAGTCTATGTTAGAGAGAGATACCTAGAAAAACAAAATCCGGAGGGGAAGGTGGCGAACGCCTGTAATCCTACCACTTTCCAGGCAGAGGCAGACGGATCTCTTCAAGTTCAAGGCCAGCTTGGTCTATACAGAGAACTTAGAGCTACACAGGGAAACAGGGAAATGTTGTCTCAAAAAACAAACAAAAAACTTATTGGGGGAAGGGGTTTGTGCACCCCCGACAGGAGTGGAGGTCAGAGGACAACCACGTGGTGTTGATTCTCCTTCCACCAGAGGCCCTGGAGATGGAGCTCAGGTCCTGGGACTTGGTGGCAAGCCCCCTTACATGCTGAGCCATCTTACCAGTCCCCCTCCCACAAAAACCCTTTTATCTCAGAATAAGTCTAGGTGTATAAACTCACCCTGAAAACCAAACACACTGGACAAGGTATTCCTCTCCCCTTCCCACTTTTGGGAGCTCTCTCACTTTTCCTTAATACATCTACATTCACTGCTCAGAAACAAGAGCTATCAGCAATGTAGCTCAGCGGCAGAGCATTTGCTTAGAACAGCTGAAGCTCTGGGTTCAACTCCCACTACATTTAACTTTTTGTTTTGTTTTCTAAGACAGGGCCTATCAGGCTACAGGGATGGCTCAGCAGTTAATAGCACTGACTGCTCTTCCAGGTCTTGAGTTCAGTTCCCAGCAACCACATGGTGGCTCACAACCATCTGTAATGGGATCACAACTGACTCTTCTGGTGTGTCTGAAGACAGAGACAATGTACTCATATACATAAAATAAATAAATCCCCACCGGCCCCCCAAAAAAGACAGGGCCTCAGTGGGCAGTGGTAGCGCATACCTTTAATCCCAGCACTCTGGAGGCAGAGGCAGATTGAGCTCTGTGAGTTTGAGGCCAGCCTGGTCTACAGAGCTAGTTTTAAGACAGCCAGGGTTACATAGAGGATCCTGTCTCTGAACACCCATTCCAAAAGAAGTCTCCTTCCTGTTTTCTACATTCTGAAAGATGCTACAGTTGACAAGTCTGTCACTGTAGAAAAAGAAGGAAGGGACAGACAGGAAATGTCCCTGAGGGCCAAGGCCCCAGCTCTTCTTTTCTCCCACCCTCTGAAGTCCCTGTGGCATATGTGTGAATGAGTGTGGCTTACCGTCTTCCACATAGTCAATGGTGGAGAGATGCTGAATCCGGCTACACACCACACTACCCTGCCTTCGCAGCTTGGGGCGCTGGGTGGGAGGTGGAGAGAGGTTGGGAGCTTCGTGAGGGCCAGATGCGTCCTGGGGGAGAGTAGGCTCAGCGGCCTGGCTCAGCTCAATGCAGTACTCAATGAGGCCACTCATCAGCTCAGCCTAGGGAGGGGAGAGGGGCTGGTATGAGGCCACAGAGAAGCAACTGCTGAGGGACAACAATGACACACAGCTCTAAAGCCTTTGCTTGGGGTGTGGGGGGGAGGTGGCAGAGCAGGGGGACAGAGGGCAGGGAAGGTGTCCACCCGAGCTGACTTTACAGGTCAGGCCTAGAAAGGAGGGAGTTCTAGTCAGAGGCACAGCTGAGGAAGGCAGTGGACTGGGCTGCCACAGATGCACAGACTGGTGAGCTGTGTGGCTGAAGGGAGCTGCTTGTGCTGGCTGCAAGAAGCTTTGGCCTAAGGAGAGTGATACCTCATGGGTCTGGAAACACAACAGGCGAAGTGGCCAAACACCTTGGAAGCACAAGTGGTCAAACATCTGGAAGCACAAGTGTCCAAACATCTGGTAGCATGACTGGGCACCATGACAACAGCCTAGGGCTCTGCTCAAGTTACAGACATCACATCTTTGTCGAGAAACACAGTTACTGAGCACCTACTGTGTGAGTGGAACACCTACTGTGTGAGTGGCCCCTCAAAGGGGCTGAATATATTAGACTCCTGTGTGCTTATAGGTCAGAAGCCTGGAGATGGCATCACAGACACTGGTCTAGCCTCTGCTGCCTGTGGCCTTGACAGTAGCATAGCCCAGCCTAGGGAGGAAAAGGAGAGGAGGCAAGCTCCTACACTTCAGGCCTCAGTCTCCACATTCCCTCTTAACCTGCCTAAACCAAAGTGTAGACACTACCTACCATTCAACACACCTTCTCCTGAGTCACACCCACAGCCGCTGTATAGAACCTGGCCAGTGGGATGGAAGGGAATTCCCGACCCTGCCCAAGGCATCCAGGAAGCACTGAACTATTTATTCACCAGCGCTGCTGAGGGGAAGGTCAGAGACATCTGTCTACTCAGCACTGTCTTGACTGTCACCGAACTCTCCAAGCACAAGGAGCAAAAGCATGAGGAACATTCAGATCGGGAAGTGACAAACCAGGCTGTCACCATTCACATAACCAGCTACATGGAAAACCTGAAGAACCCAGGAACCTGCAGAACTGCAAGGCTGTGGCATGCCTGAAGAACACATCCACTGCATCTCTTCCCTCCCTCCCTCTCCTCTCCCCACCCTCCTTCCTTCCTTCCTTCCTTCCTTCCTTCCTGCCTCAGCTTCCACAGTGCTGGATTACAGGTGTGTGGCACCTGGCTTGTTAAGTAGTTCAGAATCCCACACAAGGAATGCTCAACTGACCCAGGCAGTGGTGGTGCACGCCTTTAATCCCAGCACTTGGGAGGCAGAGGCAGGTGGATTTATGAGTTCGAGGCCAGCCTGGTCTACAGAGTGAGTTCCAGGACAGCCAGGGCTATACAGAGAAACCCTGTCTCAAAAAACAAACAA
This sequence comes from Mastomys coucha, assembly GCF_008632895.1. Taxonomy (NCBI): domain Eukaryota; kingdom Metazoa; phylum Chordata; class Mammalia; order Rodentia; family Muridae; genus Mastomys; species Mastomys coucha. Next base: position 137,231,511 of record NW_022196904.1, read on the forward strand.
ACAAAAAAAGAAAGGAATGCCCAACTGATAAAAGCATATGTAAACACTCAATGACCAAGAACCTCCCAAACCTGACACATTCTTCTCTTTCGCCTACACGTATGTATGTAGTGTGTGGTATGTAGTGTGTGTGCGTGCCTGGCGAACATGGAGGTCAGAAGAGTGTTCAGTCCCTCAGACTGGAGCTGAAGGCAGATCCACCACGGTGGGGGCATTTGCCAACAAAGCCAAGTCCGCTCTAAGTCTAACCCTCAGCTGTTTCTCCGTCCACTTCCTTGCGTATGTGTGCGTGTTAACAATGGCTGGGTGTACCTATGCACCCAGTGTGTGTGTGTGTATGTACGCACTCGTGGCAACCATGCAGGTCAGACGCTTCCCTGCTCCTCCCTTCCACCTTGGTTGAGACCGAGCATCTTGCTTCCTTAGCTTCGCCAAGTACCCCATGCTACTGATCCATGAGTGTCTTAGGTGAGTCTCATCTGCACCTCCACCTCACCACGGGAGTGGAGGAATTACAGTGCATGCTACATCTGGCTTTTTACGTGGGATCTGGGATCTAGAATCAGGCTGCTCTTGTGCAGGAAGCGGTTTTACCCATGAGCCATCGTCTCCCTGGCCCAGCTTCTTTCCTTCTCTTCCTGTCTTCCTTTCTTGGGATGTAGTCTGGCTGTATTGCCAAGGCTGGTCTTGAACTTCTAGATTTGTAGGAGCCCCCTGCCTGGGTCTATAGTGCACACCACTGTGCCAGCACCAAGCACTTCACTTCGTTAAAGGACAGTGAGCCTCTCTGGAGCTTAGGAACCAAATCAACTGTGATCACTAGTGAACGCTACACACAGACCAATGGCTCAGACCGGTGAGTGAATCCAGAAAACAACAAAAAGCCCACATGTCAGGGCTGGAGAGATGGTTCTGCGGTTAAGAGTCTTTGCTGCATTTCCAGAGCATCCAAGTTCTGTTCCCGGCACCCACATCAGATGGGTCACAACTTCTTGTAACTCTAGCTGGCCTCCAAGAGCCGCTGCATACATATGACATACATATAAATCTTAAAAGTGAACAAAAATTAACCCTTACATATACACAATGTGACTTTGCAAGAACAATCCCATCAAGGAAGGACAGTTTCCAACAGCAGGTAATGGAACAACTGGCTCGCCATAAACCTTGTATATCAACCACACTCTATGTCTAACCAATGAACTTCAGCTGCACAGCACACACCAGTAATCCTAGCAATTGGGAGGCTGACTCTGAGGCCAACTTGGCCTATATACTAAGTTCCAGGGTACATATTGGGAACTTGTCTTAAAAAACAAACCAGGCGCCGGGTGGTGATAGCGCACGCCTTTAATCCTAGTACTCCGGGGGTTGGGGAGGGAGGCAGATCTCTGAGTTTGAGGCCAGCCTGGTCTATAGAGAGAATTCCAGGACAGCGAGGGCTACACAGAGAAACCCTGTCTTGAAAACAACAACAAAACAAAACAAAAACAAGGCTAGAGATGTGGCTCAACTCACAGCATGTTTGCCTAAAGTGCATGAAGTCCCAGACTCACTCCTCAGCACCACACAAATGGCATGGTGGCTCATGCCCGCAATCCTAGCACTCAAGAGGCAGAGCCAGGGGCTGGAGAGATGGCTCAGAGGGTAAGAGCACTCACTGCTCTTCCAGAGGTCCTGAGTTTAATTCCCAGCAACAACATGGTAGCTCACAACCATCTGTAATGAGATCTGGTGCTTTCTTCTGGCCTGCAGGCATATATACAAGCAGACTGTATACATAATGAATAAATCTTGGGCTGGTGAGATGGCTCAGCGGGTAAGAAGAGCACTGACTGCTCTTCCGAAGGTCTTGAGTTCGGATCCCAGCAACCACATGGTGGCTCACAACCACCTGTAATGAGATCAGACGCCCTCTTCTGGTGTGCCTGAAGACAGCTACAGTGTATTATGCCTGAGCGAGGGGGGATAGAGCGAGTGGCCATCTGTACAGCTACAGTATAGTCATACACATAAAAATAAGTAAATAAATAAATCTTTAAAACATAAATAAATAAATAAAATCTTTTTAAAAAAAATGGCAGAGGCAGAACTGTCATTCTCCAGTTCATCCTCCAGCTACACAGCAAGTGTGAGGCTAGACTTAGGTTACATGAGCCTCTGTCTACATATAGGACTCTGAGTGTGTATGTGCGCTCGCACACATGCGTGCGCATGAGTGTGCGTGAGTGTGTGTGTGTGTGTAAGAGAGAGAAAGGAATAGAGATAGACAGATAAATATCTAGATAGATAGATAGATAGATTAGATAAGATAGATAGAGAATTTCATTAGAATTAAAACAGCTCGCTGGGTAGTGGTGGCTCATGCCTTTAATTCCAGAATTTGTGAGGCAGGGGCAGGCAACTCTCTGAGTTCGAGGCCAGCCTGGTATATAGATTCAGTTCTAGAATGGCCAGGGCTACAGAGAAACCTTGTCTTGAAAAATTCCAAATTGGAATTAAAACATCTCTTCTAGTGAAATTGTTAAGAAAATGAAAAGCCAGCCAGACTCGGTGACACATTCCTTTAATCCCAGCACTCGGAGGCAAAGGCATGCCCAACTCTGAGTGTTAGGCCAGTTTGGTCTTTGGAGTAGGATTCAGGACAACCAGAGAAATGCTGTCTCAAAAATGAATAAATTAAAACAAAACAAGAAAAGAAAAGAAAGAAAACGGAAGGCCAGAGTACACACTGAACAGAAAAATCTGCTAATATCCACTAAGGGACCTCGTATATGGAAGGCAGAATCAACTCTCACCATCTGTGATGAAATCAACCCGCCACCACCACCACTACCATCACCACCACCACCGACGAGACAGGCAAAGCTGGCCATGGTGTACTGCCAGCAGAGGTGGGTGGATCTCATCTCTGTGAGTTCCAGGCCAGTCAGGGCTATATAGTGAGATCTGTCTCAAAACAAAACACACATAGACATAGGTACAGACACACACAGACACAGAGACAGACAGACAGACAGACAGACACACACACACATACACACAAAGAGGGGTGGGGGAATGATCAGAGCTCACCTGACACTACACACTAAGATCTGTAGGCAGAGTTAACCAGTGTGGAGTCACTATTCACTATGGAAGTGCATATTAAAACCTGCAGTGCCCATCTTACTACTAAGCTACTACAACAGGAAACAAATAATAGTTGGCAATGTCCAGTGTTCACCACAGTGGGGAGCAACGACCGAAACATGAGCTTGAAGCTGTGTGATGCTTTGGAAAACAGGCTGGCTGTTTCTAATAAATTGGATCCTATGCTCACTGCACAATCCAGCAATCTAAATCTAATTAAAATCCCTGAGTTTTTTTAGTATGACTTAAAAAAAGAGGGTCAGGGGCCAGAGACATGACTCCACCATCAGGAGCCCTGGCTGCTCTTCCAGAAGACCCAGGTTCATTCCCCAGCTCACAACTGCCTGTAACTCTAGTTCCACGGGATCCAACTCCCTTACACATATAAAGGTAAAACACTGATACACATAAGAAATTCTGGGCTGGAGAGATGGCTCAGGAGGTAAGAGCACTGACAGCTCTTCCAAAGGTCCTGAGTTCAAATCCCAGCAACCACATGGTGGCTCACAACCATCTATAATGAGATCTGATGCCCTCTTCTGGTGCGTCTGAAGACAACTACTGTGTTCTTATTTATAATAATCTAAATCTTATTTATAATAATCTAAATCTTATTTATAATAATCTAAATCTAAAAAAAAAAAGAAAAAGAAAAAGAAATTTTAAGAGGGTCTATATTGATGTAAAACCCTGTGCACAAATGCTCAGGACAACTTTACTGGCACAAATCAAGGTGGGAACAACTCACATGCTCTTCAGTGGGTATTTGAACTCTGCACTTGACCAGCTGACAGAGCATTTGCCTAACGTGTACAGCCTTGGATTTGATCCCCAGCAGCAGAAATAAACAAATAACAATGAAACAATAATTAATAAGAAGACAGAATGAAAAGAGACTAATCTGAAAAGCATGCTGCCAGTGAGAAGCAGCTGCTCACAGCAGCTGCCACAGAAGCGCTAAACACAACTTGTGTTTCTATTTGCAGGTGTCCGAGTATTCAATTTTTTTGAGGAGCAGAGGGAGAGGCCATATGTTTCCAAAGGAGTCCCTGGAATTTGTCTATGTGCTAAAAGAAGGGGGGGAGGGCTGGCAAGAACAGTCCCCAGAGAATCTCAGAGCAGGGTGCGGCTCTGAGTTGGTAGAGGAGGAAGCGAATGGGTGGTGGGCAAAAGGAAGGGGTCTAAGCAACACAGGCCCTCCCGGCCTCTGTCCCTCTGCACCTGCTCCTCAGCTGTCCTCTCAGGGGACACCAATCCTGGTGTGTGATCTCAGAGTTCTGCAGAGCTCAGCAGGGTGATGCAGGCCAGCTGCAGGCAGACATCCCATCCCTAGGCCCTGGGCAACACTGCACCCTCCTCCCAGGCACTGGGGACCTGGAACTGGCCTCTTGGCCGAGTGCGTGTGACCACACCACTACCTGCTTGGAGTAGATCCTCAGCAGCTTGTTGACAGGCGTGCCCTCACTGTCACCATCAAACTCCAGCCACAGGACAGGTTCTTCCTCCTCAGGGGAAGTGTGATCCCATGACAGCTCCTGAAAGCGCAGGCCCAGCAGCACATGCTGGCCAGAGGGAGACAAAGAACAGAGCTAAGGCCTCTCCTTCGCAGCTTACCCAGGGTGCTCTCCTCTCCACACTGACTGTTTCCCTTTCTGAGAGAGGGTCTCACTATGCAGCTCTGGCTAGCCTCAGGCTCACAGGCACATGGCGGCCTCTGCCTCCCTCTGCTGGGAATAGAGGATATTGATTGTTCTTGCTTGTTTTGTGGCATTGAGAACTGAACAGACAGCCTTATGTACACAAGGCAGACATGAACTCTACCAGACCTCCATGCTAAGTCTGCATTTCTTCAATGCTTTCCTCCGACAGTCAGCCCCCCTGATGGTCAACTGCTGCGTAGGGAGGGTTGGTGACACCACGGCCTACATGGTGAGCCAGAGGTAAGACAGCCACCAAATGCAGGGATGAGCAGGTCTTGGCCAGTGCAGGGAGCTCCAGCAGGAGTCTGAAAAAACGGCCAGATGGTCTCCATCACTGGCCAGGAGGAGCAGCAAGGTGCTGGCAGACACTATCCACTCAGTCAGAATCCCAGCTGCCACCCCTCTGCCTCAGCCGAGTGCATGGCTCAGGAAAACAGACCCAGAACAGGCTCAAAGACGATTCTAGAGGTCATGAGCAGACTTCAGGGATACGAGGGAGGCAGAGTCTCCAATAGTCTACACAATACTGTTCCTAGGATGCCCATAGACCTAGGGGAACCAGGAAGGCATGGACAAGACCCCACTCCCTTCTAACCCACCACAGACAATTCAGTCCAACCCTGAGGATCTCAATCGAGGTGGTACCTTCTCCCTGTTGTCGATGACATGCACACCCTCCAGACTGATGGCCACAGTCACTGGTTTGCGCCCACCCCGATGCAAGAAGCCCTGGGCTGGCTTGTCAACCTCACCATGGAAGAAGGCACACCTGGAAAGGGGACTCGTGTCAGCCGCTCCCTCCAGCACCTAGCACACAGGGAGGTCTACTCTGGATACCTGAGGCTCATAAGCTGTTTGGGTGACTGAGAGGTAAATAGAAAAAAGCCTGCCTTGAGGATTGGGGAGGCAGACGCAGAGACAGGAAGAAGTATGGGTAGCTGAGGGTGGTACCACCCAGTTGGCCATGCAGAAGTAGACTGAGCGGGCAGAAGGATGGACACCGTGGGCAGAGGAAAGCACAAACCCAAGGAAGAGGACAGAGCAAGCTGCACGAGGGAATCTGGGGCCTCCGTAAGAGGTAAGGTTGAGCCTGCAGCACTGTCCCCGGCAGAAGTCCCTCAGCAGCAGGGACATGCTGGAGCATTCAGGAAGTGATGGCAGTCTAGGATAGTGGCTTCTGGGCTAAGACTAAAGGGGAAAGTGAGGTGGTTTAAGGGTGGCAAGACACTCAGCAGCTGCCTTCTTATGCCAGGACATGACTTCACTCATGCTGAGGCTCACCCTTGCCTAAGCCGCAGCCCAAGTCAAAGCCAGCTCTCTCTGTACAGGAGGGGACTAGAGGTGAGTATACTCCCATCCTGGAAAATTCTACACCCCTCCTCAGCTCTGAGGTGCAGGTGATGAGGAAACTGAAGCTGTCTGTCATAAGACCCGCCCACTCCTATCAACTTTTTACTCACTCCTGGAGTACCCAGTAACATGCATGTGTGCACAATGTGTACACATACACACACACACACACACACACACACAAACACACGCACACATGATGTCACTGCATCCATTATAAAAAAACAGCAAATCCTTTGTCCCTGCTAGGCCCACATCTCCTCTCCCACTGTCCAGTAAAACTCCATAAGAGCTAGGCATTGCTGCTCCTAACCTTCTCGCTCATATTATCCTCCTCTCCCACCTCCAGCAGGCTGAGGCCAGTCCACAGCACAAAGCGAGGCTCAATAGGGCACAATGACCATGACCTTCAAGATGAAGGACTGAAGCATGTGGTGCTGGCCTGGACAGACACTCCTGCCCAGAAGGTGCCCCGCCCCGTACCCCCCAACCAGCTGTTCTTCTCTACCCACCCTGTTTACTCATCTCCCTGGCCATTTCGCAGGGCTCCAGATGTGAAACAATTTACCAGTCATTTTTTTTAGCCCCAGACCAGGGGCCCAAATGCCCGTGTAGAATCGGCATTCATCTAATGGGTGTCTTTCAGCTGTCACAGGCAAGGCCAGGTTCCCACCATAATGAACCTGCTCCACTGCAGCCTGCATCCCAGCAATGACAACTGGTCAACACAACAGGCTCCACGTTTGGGGATTCACCCATGTCTAGGTTGCTGTTCCAGCCTCCTCTGTTCTCCTGGCTGCTATTTACAGTGGTTCTCTACCTCTGATTTCCCAGTCAAAGAGAAGCTCCTTCACTGTGTGGGGCATACCCGTCAAGAGAGAACTATTCGTTACACACCATGTGTGTGAACAAGAGCCAGGCCAGTGAGTGGCTGTAGCTGGTAGGAAGAGAGGACCGATGAAGAGTCCTACTCAGAGATGGGTAGAACAGGGACTGCCCTTTGGGACCACTGCCAAGCCAGGTCTTTAAGAGAAGGACAGTGCCACTGGAGCACAGGTGGGATGCAAGCTGCCACATGCTGGGGTCAGGGACAGTCCGGAGGGTACAGAGAGAGGTGGCAGGAGCTCCCAAGATGCATCACTTACCCGTAGAAGGGCAACTCATGGCACTTGAGGAGGTACGCATGATAGTGGGAGCCCAGGGTGGTCTCACGCTCACTGCTGTTGCCGGTCACTTCCTTCACCTGGCGGTAGGCATTCAGCAGGCCCTGCTCACCTGGCCCAGTCTTGGTCCCACGGCCCCGGAAGGCAGCAAAGAGGCCGTGGCCTCGCTTGCAGAGGTGGGCAGGGAGGAAGGAGTCCAACTTCTCTCTGAAGGGGAAGGAAAATAGATAGTGGTGGTCCTCCCGGATATTGAGGATTTTAGGGTGTGACTGGTATGCTCATAGGGTAGGCAAGGATTGGCAGGTGTCAGGCCTTAGGGACCTTCAAGGCTTGATTGCACCAAGGCCCATGCTGTGTGCGTGTATGTGTGTGTGTGTGTGTGTGCATGTGTATGTGTGTGTGTCTGTGTGTGCGCATGTGCATGTGTGTATTTGTGTGTGTGTATCTATGCGTGAGTATGTGTGTACATGCATGTGTATGTGTCTGTGTGTGTGCATGTATGTATGTGTGCATGTGCATGCGTGTGTATGCATATGCGTATGTGTGTTTGTGCGTGTGCATCTATGTGTGTATGTGTGTGTTATGTGTGCATGTGCATGCGTGTGTATGCATATGTGCATGTGTGTTTGTGCGTGTGCATCTATGTGTGTGTGCACGAGCATGTGCGTACATGCGTGTATGCGTGTGTTATGTGTGCATGTGCATGCGTGTATGTGTGTGTGTGTGTGTGTGTATTGGAAGGTGCCAGGGTTCTGAACGCAGACTGCAGACAGATTCCCACTGCTCCCACCCAGCTCGGAGCCAACCCTGCCTGATATGCAAGGCCCACCACTGAGTTGGGGGTGGGGTGCTCTTCCTCTTAAGAGAAAAATGAGGTTCCCAGAGGAGGCAGAGGCAGGTGGATCTCTGAGGGTTCAAGGCCAGCCTGGTCTACAAAGTGAGTTCCAGCACAGTAAGGACTTTTATACAGGGACACTCTGTCTGGAAAAAAGGAAAGCGGGGTGGAGAGATGACTCAGCAGTTAAAAGCACTGACTGCTCTTGCAGAGGTCCTGAGTTCAATTCCCAGCAGCTACATGGTGGCTCACAACCATCTGTAATGGGATCTGATGTCCTCTTCTGGTGTGTCTGAAGACAAACACAGTATACTCATACACATAAAATAAATAAATCTTGAAAGAAAGGAAGGAATGAAAGAAAGAGAAATAAAGAAAAGAAAGAGAGAGAGAAACCAATCAACCAATCAACCAACCCAGAGTATACACGGTGGAGCCGAGGGGAGCAGGCCCAGGTGTGGTCAGATCAGAGCCCTTCCGCAGGGCAGGTTCTGAAGCACTGTCTGTCATAGCCAGCTGTGAGACCAGCAAGGGGCACCTGCCTATCTGCAGAGTAGGGACAGAGATACCACCTGTTTCTGGTAACAGTTACCCTGACACTAACCCTAACCCTAAGTTAACCCTAACCTTGAGTGCCCCAAGCTGGCAGAAGGCAAACAGGGCGTTATCAAGACCAATTTTCACCCAAGAGGGAAGAACACACACCACACCACCTTATGGTACATGCGAGGCACTATGGAGAATCCTTTTCCCATCAAATGAGGTCTGGCTGGCACTCAGGATCAGGAGAGAGCAGAGGGGCTTGAGATGTGCTCAGGTCAGGATGGGAAGCCAGAAAAAGGCGGAGGAACAGCCTGGCTGGAGCAGGTATCAGAGTAACATCCATGTTTGGAGGCTGGACACGAGTTTTCTAAATGAATACAACTTTCTCCATCCAAAATAATACGAATGGTATGACACTATGCCCCCACTTCTCAGGGCAGCTGTGCCCATTTCACTATCTGTGTCCCACCCTTACCCAAGTCCCAAGTTTGACACCAGTTTCCACTTGTGCCTGCTGGCTCCAAACATAGTCATCAGCACCAGGTCTCTGGCCCCATAAACTGCTTTGCTAACTTTCCCACTAGCTGCAGGGTTGGGGAAACAAGGAGTCCAGGTTAGGAACAGGTCACACCTGAATCTATCCTAAGTTTTGTTTACCACAGGGTTTCATGTAGCGCAGGCTGGCCTCAAACTCACTCTAGTAGTTAAGAATGGCCTTGAACTCCTGACATTCTGGTTTCTGCTCCTCACTGCGAGTGTAAGCCACCATGCCTGGCTCATAACTCTTTAGCCCAGGCTGGCTTGGAACTCATGGTAATCCTGTCTCAGTCTCCCGAGTGCTGGGATTATAGGTGTGAGTCACATCTGGCCCCTGGAATTACTTCTAAACCTCAGGATCACTCACATCAATGGAGGCAGAGCCCAATCTGGTCTGTTATTATGGCAGACTCAACTCTTCTTTTCAAGGCAGTTTCTGTACGTAGTCTTGGCTGTTCTGGGACTCACTCTATAGACCAGGCTGCCCTTGAACTCACAGAGACCGACCTGCCTCGGTCTCCTAACCTAACCCCAAGTGCTGGGATTAAGAGTGTAAGCCATCTCTGCCCTCCAACTCTCATCTTTCTAGACAGGCTAGCAGCAGCCAGCGGGGCTTGGTAAGTGCCTGGGGAACAGGATTCTATTCTTGGGGGTTCGAAGTTGAGCTGAACTGTTTGTGGTTACTGGGGGGCCGGCACATTGTCAGTTCCTCCAGACTTCAGCTAAAGGTGGGGCTCCATCTGAGTGTCTGTGCATCCTTGTGCTGAGGACCCCTCTTAGACATCCCTTCACATGTGTATCCACTGGGACGAAGGAAAAGGAAACTCAGAAAAGTGGAGAACTCACTCACTTAGGCCATCCAGTGAGCATGTATGCATCAGAGGCCTGACTTGGAGACTGTCTACCTTGCAGATCCCAGACCCACTTATAGCTAGAGTCTTGCACAGCAGCTTTCCCACTGGGTGCCCGTCTCAAGTCTCACTGTCCTTACCTCAGAGTGCAGGCAGCAGGCTGGCCAGGCTGGTAGGGCCCAAGCTGCACACGGCACACGAGGGCACCCAGCACCTCACAGTCCTCCAAGTCACAAGGGTACCGAGCGGTCAGCACGTTGCCCTTGGCTTCCTCATAGAGCAGCCGCAAGACCTCCTCATCATGGATCTGCAGACCAGCATGGCGTGAGGACATGGCTCAGAGGAGCTGGGCAAGCATGACTGTCTAGTGTCTAGAGGTTAGGGGGCGCCGGGCACTGGCATGCAGGAACCCAGTGGCACTACCTGGGCTCTGCCTTACCTGGAGTTCTCGGCGCTTGGGGAAAAACACATTCCTTCGGAACTGAAGGGAAGGCTCATCTGGAGAGAGGGGCTAGAGTCATTTTCTGGTCCCCCAGCTTAAGGCAGTCCCATCCTGCCCTATCCTGCATGGCCCATACCCCAGCTCCCAACCTCACTCTTCTCCATGGAGAGAGCCCTCCTGAATGGGGGCTGCTGACCAAACAGCACACAGCGCATCTCTGTTCGAAGCCCCTCCCAGATTCCCAGCCTACCCTTCCCAAGGCTCCCTTCAGATGCCCCTGTCCCAGACACTAACCCATAGCTACATCATCATCTGTGGCGTCGGTGAATCGCAGCAGCAGCTCTGGCCACTGGCGGCCCAGTTTGTAGGGCTGGTGCTTGGGTTTCAACTGTACCTCTGCAGGGCAAGAGGGGAGATAGATGGCCATGAAGCTGCTGACCAGGCCAGAGGTGCCTAGCCACCTATTATATTGTCCACCAACAAGGAGGACGGCCACGACCAATAATCACTGAGCAGGCCCAGAGCCACTCCAAAGGGTTCACGTGTCTTCACCCTGGAAAAACCCCGACCTCCATTCTACCCTGGAGAGAACCAGGCTCAGGGTGGTTAGGTCAACTACCCCAAGTCGTGGTATATGGTATGTGACTGATTCAGCTTGTACACCAGAGGCCTAAGAAGTAGGTGATGGGCTGGCCACCTGAGAGCTGAGGGGTTGTTGAGCAAAGAGACACATGGCGAGGATGCTACTATGTGCTTGCCAGTCTTCTGACACAAATACCCTTCCCCACTAACGACAGGGCAATTTGTCCTGCCAGACAGATGCCAATGATCCTCTGGACACTTGAACCTTCGTTCTGGACCCTGAGCTTGACCAGATAGCAACCCCAGCTTCCAGGTGGCCTTCCTGCCTCATCACTTCCATCCAATCTCTGCATCAGCTCCAGTCCTTTCTTGTCATATTTCTGTCCACAGCATCATTTCTGTCACCTCCCCCACTGCCTCCATCGCCAGGCTCACGAGATGGGGCTGTGGGGCAACAACATCACTCACTTTACCTGAAGCCCACAAGGGATGGCAGCTTCCTAGGACCACACAGATCCAAAGCCTAGGTTTCCAAGCCTCTCTTTAATATGCTTTGGTCCTCTGTCAGAGGATCCCATGGTCTGATTCCCTGTCTGTCCTAGCACTCACAGAGTGGGAGAGCAGGCCTGCAGACAGCTCTATGTTCCTCCTGCCTTCATTCCCAAGTCCCAGAGATCCTGCCATCAGAATAGGGATATCCCATCACAGCCTCAGGCTTCCCCAGCCACCATCCAAGTCAGGGTAACAGTTCCTGGAGCCTGTTCCATGCAAAGGATGGGGAGAAGGGCAAACACACCAAACTGAGGGGCGGTAAAACTCCTGCTTCACAGGCACTCACAGCTAGATCCGCAAGCCTCTGCTTAGTCTGGGGGTGGGCAGAGGTGTGTGTGTGTGTGTGTGTGTGTGTCCTGGGATCTGAAGTAGCCTTTCAGTTCCCACCCCAGCCTGGGAAGAACGCTGGTGTTGAGTGTACTGCAGCCTCAGGCACTCTCCTGGGCGGCCGGGCCACACAGGCAATGCATTCAGTTCTAGCCACTGGCAGGCTGTGGAATGTGAGGTAGCAGGATGGAGGAGGTGGAGGAGGAGCAGGCTGCCCAGCAGCAGCACTGGGAGCCCCTGTAGCAGAGCAGTGGCCACCCACTAGGGACTGCTATCCCCAGCTTTCCACACAGCCAAGGGGCCCACAGCCTTGACCAGAGGCTCAGAGGGCAAAGGAGAGGCTAGGCCAGCAGGAAGAGTGTGGGCGTGAGCCTGGGAACAACTGTGCAGGAAGTGAAGGGGGCAGGGGAGTTGCTGGGAGGAACAAAGATGGGGGCTGGAGCTCCTCCCATAGGACAGAGGCAGAAACCTTAGGGGTCTCAAGCAGAGCCCCCCCACCTCCCCATCCCCAGGGCCTGACCCAGGCTGCCCTGATCAAATTATTGAGACCAAGTGTGCCCCTTTCCTCCACACAAGGGGAACAGTCACATTTTTGTTGTTTCCTTTTTTGTTTTTTGTTTTTTTTCCAGGACAGGGTTTCTCTGTGGAGCCCTGGTCATCCAGGAACTCACTCTGTAGACCAAGCCGACCTTGAACTCAAGAGATTCGCCTGCCTCTGCCTCCCTCGGCCTTCTACATGCTAGGATTAAAAGTGTGTACCGCCACTGCCTAGCTGTCGTTTTCAACACTGAGGACTGAACCCTGGGCTTTGCACAGGCCTGGCAACTACTCTTACCTAATGAGCTGTATTCTTGATCCTCAAAGGGAATTTTTTAAAAAGTATATTTTCATATATGTTCAACTTTATAAAAATCATTATTATGATTATTATTGCGTATGCATGTGTGATCATGAATGTGGAAGTAAAGAGTACTACTTGTAGGAACTGGTTCTTTCCTTCCACACAGGTTCCAGGGATCAAACTAGGATCACCAGGCTTAGGGGCAAGCACCCCTTTTACCCACTGAGCCATCTTGCTGGCCCTTAAAGGAAAATTTAAGCACAGAAAACATTCCCAGGGCCAGCAAATGATGACACTAAGCCTCCTTTTGTCTCTTTACTTCCATGTCAACAGATTCAGGGACCACAGTAAGGGACTTTATTCACTTGCCCGAGAGTCTATAAAACTCTTGTCTTCATTCCCATCCCACAGTGGGGCCCCAGCCTCCAGGGGCAGGAAGTGTGTGGTCATAGTGCCAGACACCAGGTAGGGTGGAGGCCCCACACAGAGTAACCATGTTTCTCTTCTCCCTGCAGCCCACACCTAAGCAAAGGAGTGACTGTACAGGACCACTTCTGGAGCTCTATGTACCCTCTTCCCTACTGTCAGCACCAGCATGCAGTCCAAGACCACCCACCAGCCCACTGTTCCAGATCTCAGGACTTCACATGGTAGGGCGGACCTAAGCCATGGGCAAACACTGAAGTTACATTCCCCAGGTGAGGCCCACTTTGCATCCCCTGTAAGCAGGAGACCCAAGGTCGGGGCTCGAGTAGCATTGCACCAGCACAAGAAAAAGGCAGAGACCAAGGATCCTGGGACACACCAGGTCCCATCTTCCCTGACAGGAAGTGGCCACGGGTTCTGGTCGCTAAGCCCTCTCTCTGTGCGGTTAGTGTCCTCACCTCCCCAGGACGTTCCCTCGAGGTTAGACCTTACCCAGCAGAGGGGACACGAGCCAGAGTGCGAAGGCCTCCAGGGCTATGTCTGGGAGCTGCAGCACTTCACGGACTGCACGGTGCAGCTCATGGGCACTGATCGAGGACAGGTTCTCCACGGCCAGGGGCACTACCGTGTCATCAGCCAGATACACCAGTACATCAGCTGCTGGAATACAGGTCAGGCAGGGTCAGCTGAGGTCCACCACCAGCCGGATCGGCATTCTCCACCACCCTCTGCTCCTTATCATGAGCCGGGCTGTACTGACACAACCTCTCGAAGTTTCACTAACAGTGATGCTTATGGCTTTTAGTAACATGCACCTGAAGTCCCAAGGCAGGACACAGGACGCTAAAGCTGCAGGATCTCAAGTTCCAGGTCAGCCTGGGCTATAAAGCAGACCCGGTATTTTAAAAAATAAACAAATGCCCGGCAGTGGTGGCACACGCCTTTAATCCCAGCACTTGGGAGGCAGAGGCAGGCGGATTTCTGAGTTCGAGGCCAGCCTGGTCTACAGAGTGAATTCCAGGACAGCCAAGGCTACACAGAGAAACCCTGTCTCGAAAACAAACAAACAAACAAACAAAAAAACAAATAAAAGTGCTGCCTTTAAGAACCTCTTGAGACATCAAACCATCCAGAAACTGTGGCCCAGGTACCAGCCCCATTTCACCCCAAACCGCCTCCCTCCCTCTGCAGCACAGAATACTGCTGTTTCCACTATTTCTCAGGTGGAGAAACAGAGCAGGGTAACCCATCCTGAGGTCACAATTCCCCATCAGGCTGGGAGCAAGGCCAACGAGTCACCTTCTGACTCTGTCTGGGTCAGACTAAGAGGACAAGGAGGATTTCTAAGACCATCCTGAGTTACAGCAGGTTCCAGGTCTCAGCTTCATTAGGACTCTTCAAAACTCTAAGGATCAATGCTATGGCTTCTGCAGATAGCTCTAAGCACACGCAACTCAAATAGCCCAGTGTTCCCGTATAACAAGCTGGATTCCCATTGGAAGCCAGAGCCAGAGATACTTGGCAGGTTGGTCAGACTCAAATTCCCCATCTCTCAACTATAAGCGCAGGAAAGGAGCACTGAGTTTGAACCTGCAGTCCTGCTCAGCCTCTAGCCTGACTCTGTGAGTCCGCTGTAAATCTGTAAAAACAGTTAATGATGCTTCTTCAGAAGGTCACCATCAATCCCATGAGGCTGCTGAGAGCACACAGTCAGCACACTGAAGCAGCTTTTTAGATTCCGGTCTTTTCTGCTCCAACAGCTACTGTGAGAGACCAGGAGACTGAGGTTCAGATCCACTTTACAAGGCAGAAAAACTGGCCCCGAAGGCTCAAGTTCATGATCAACCTTGGTCTGCTCCAGTAGTCCAGGACCTAACAACCTCTCTAGGGCCTAATTTTCCTCCCAATAAAATGAAGAGGTGGAGAATCCCTGCTTTCAAAGAGCTGTCTGCAAGAAATAAATGGGACAAAGAAAGTGGTGTCACTTTCCAATCATGTGTCTTCATTTGGAGACATTCCTTCATTTGAAGACAAACGAGAGAAGGTTCAGGAGTGTGGCTTGGTCAGTAAGGGAGAGACACATCCCAGCTAAGTCCTTTGATTTCTATGACTCTGCCACACCTAAACACATCTTATTACTTATTACATGATTAACTTACTGAAAAAGACAAGCCGGAGTCACGTCCCCAGGGCTGGAACAAAAAGAGTACAGAAGATATGAAAGACTAAAGTAGAGACCTACCTCGGGTACCCACTGAAGAGACGCTACTTCGGTGGGACCGCTCCGCAGGGCCGGGCTGTCCCGCGTTGCTTTCTGCCCCCTCCATCTGCAGTAGAAACGCCAGACAATTAATGGAGGGTCTTGAGGCGATGGTCTCCTCAAGCTCTCAACCAAGAAGCAAAGGGGTCCCGGGCTCGGTCTACAATTCTTAATCTGTGTACAGGGATCAAATGTGTAGGCTGAAAGTAGAGAGAGCGACTTGACCCTCAGCCGAGTGCAGATCGGAGTGGGCTGAGTCAGAGCAGTGACCGTCAGGTGCAGGGGTCTCAAGTCTCTCGTAAGAAATGGGCAAACAAGTTAGGGCGCGCCCCTGTCCAGGGCGGGGACACGGGCAGGGTGTGGCCCCGCTCTCCCCTCGCAGGGTCGCAGAGTCTGGTGCCTCACTTCAGAATGCCACCCGACTCAGGCCTCCAGTTCTGGACTCACCGCTACGCCCACGGGCTGGGGTCTCGGGTCCTGCCCAGGGTCGATTCGCAGGCGTTGCGCCGCGGAAGCTGCCGCGGGAGGAAGCGCAAACCCGAGGCCCCGCCTCTCCGACTGAGAGAGCCAATTGGAGCCAGGAGCCTCGGAGCACGCGTACACACGCATTTCGTTCTTCGGTCCCTCCTACCCCGCTCCCCCGCCCCCCACCGGTTCCTAGCTTGGTTAGGTCACGCAAGTCCAAAAGCGGTCTAACCACGCCCCTGACATGCCTAGTCCTGTGTTGTCCGTACCCCGTAACCCCCACCCCGGCAAAGCCACCTACACGAACAGTGTTGCTCCATGCATAAGACCCTTGGTCTGTAATAGGATGTGGGGAAGATTCCTGAGAACCAAGGCTGAGGGCAAGAGTGTGCAGCTACCGCTCCGTGTGACTTGACTGGGCCCCTCTCTGAAATGGAGATGCTTTCCTGGGACCCATCCCAGGAAAGGAGGGTGTCCCAGTCCTCTTGGGGCTGTTCTGAAGGCCTGAGGGGTACTGGCTCTTGGCCTTGGATAGGAGTGGAGGCCCTAGACAAGTCCCTTGCCCTCTAGATCTGTTTTTTTTTTTTTTTTTTTTTTCACCTGTTAACAAGACTGAATGACTCTCAACAATCCCTTTCACTCGAAAATTAGGTATGTACCTTGGAAACATAGGATTTGCAGTGCTTCCAGGGTGCAGTCATATAAGCCTGGATGTTTTAGAGACATAGCCTCCAAGATCCTGAAGTTCCAGGGATTGTGGTTCCCAACGTCTTATCACCAACTTGTTCTGACAAACCATCACATGTGTGCCTAAGGCCTAGAACGTATGGAGAAAAACAAGTCCATGGGCCATATACATGCCACTTGAGCCAGAAATTGTTTCTGGTGCCAGCAGTGGCTTGGGATCAGGAACAGGGTCATGTGTTCTCCTTGCCACCTGGTTTCTTGCTGAAAAACTGATGAAAGCTTCCAACCTGTCTTCAGTATTTTGTTTTGTTTTGTAGAGCTCTTCAATTTAATTCATCTAGGGACAAACTTGATGGCACACAAGCCTTTAATCCTATCAGAGAGAGACAGACAGGCAGATCTCTGATTTCCAGGGCACACAGGGCTATACAGTGAGACCCTGTATGGGGGGCTTGGGGGGGGGTG
>NW_022196904.1:137248893-137260464 GCF_008632895.1 Mastomys coucha
AGGGCACACAGGGCTATACAGTGAGACCCTGTGTGTGGGGGTGGCCAGGGCATACAGGGCTATACAGTGAGACCCTGTGGGGGAGGTGGGGGGGTGGCCAGGGCACACAGGACTATACAGTGAGACCCTGTATGGGGGGTGTGGAGGGGATAACCAAAACTGTAGTATGCGGGCTAACCATGGAGGCAAATAATCCTAGCACTTGGATAATGGAGGCAGGAGGATCAGCATCAGTCAAGGCCGTACTTGGTCACACAGCTAGTCCAAAGTCAGCCTAGGATATGTGAGGCTCTGTCTCCAAAATAAAAAAAAAACTATAAAAACAAAACAAAACAAGCAAACAAAAACCAACAACAGCAACAACAAGTATTACAGAAGGCCGCAGTATTGCTATAGGAGATATAAACCACTATGGAGGAGAGGAGACAGTCTTCAGCTCCTCCGCATCTACCGTGGGCTGGACACGGGCCAAGGCCTTTCCTCTGTGTCACTTGTCATCTTATGGGCTCTGTGAAGGGAACCAAGAGGATTAATAGCTACCATTTATGTGTTGGATGCTTTAAAAATTCTGTGTGTGAGTGTGTGTGTGTGTGTGTGAATGTGTATATGAGTGTGTGTGTGAGTGTATGTGTGTGAGATACTCCTAGTTCAACCCAGGGCCTCTTACACGTGAACCAAGCCCTCTACTCCTGAGCTACACCTGAAATAAACAGGTAGGGAAAACACTCATACACACAAAGCTTACAAGATTGAAAGTGTATATGTGTATATGTATATGTATATATTTAATTTTAGACTCTACCCATGAGAAAATGTGATAGCGATCTTTCTGAGGTCAGCTTACTTTGTTTAGCATGATGACCTTCTAATTCTACCCAGTTGCTTGCAAATGACACCATTTTATTGTCCATTACACCTTTTTTTGTTTGTTTTGTTTTTATGCTGTTTTTTCAAGACAGGGTTTCTCTGTGTAGCTGTGGCTGTCCTGGAACTCACTTTGTAGACCAGGCTGGCCTCGAACTCAGAAATCTGCCTGCCTCTGCCTCCCAAGTGCTGGGATTAAAGGCCTATGCCACCACCACCTGGCTTCTCCTTTACACCTTAAAACTGCATTGTGTATGTGTATCATGCTGTCTTTGTCCACTTCTCCATTGAACTTTTTCATTCTTCTGGCCACTGATGCTGTACCTGACCTTTCTATTCATTCATCCGTTCGTCATTCCTTAGCATGTGTTCTGTCTACCCTGTGCCACATTCTCTAACTCTTTAAACATGTAAGTGGATCAAGCAGCCACAGGTCCTTGACTGCACAGACAACAATTAGTTGCTTATAATAGGTCAGTGACAAGAGCAAGGACAAGCGACTTGTCCCAAGGAAGCATCTCTATTTCAGAGAGGGTCTCAGTGAAGTCACACAGAGCGGTAGCAGCTCTCGCCTTCTTCCTTGGTTTTCATGAATCTTTCACTGTGTTCTATATAAAGGGTCTTATGCATGTAGGTGGCTGTGCAGGGGCAGGGAGTGGGGGAAGTGGGTAGTGATTACAATTGTCTCTGAGATGCCTTGTGGAGAGGTTTCACTAAGAAGGGGAGTTTTCAGCCCCAGCTTGAAGGAGGCCCTGGAGAGTATGTCCAAGAAGAGGAAACAATGCTGGGATTAGGGCCTGGAGGCTGAGAGCCCTTTTCAGTGAAGCAGGAAGCAGGACATGAGGTCAGAGGAGAAGGGCGGTACATGAGGGTTCAGACAGTGCAGAAGGGACTAGGCCTCTTCCTTTCTAGTTTTTAAAGAAAGGAAATGTGTTTGTGGCAGTTTAGAGACAGGGAAATCTAAATCTAAGCTCTGGGATCTGCTGAGGACCTTCTTGCCCCAATCATACAGAGGCACAGGGGCAGGAAAGCAGGATTTTGAGTTTGATGTCATGTAGCAGTGGGCCCGTTGTGCAGTCAAAAGCCCATTGTTCTTTCCCCTAGGCAAGAGGAGGCTGCGGTTCTGATTCATGGCTGTAAACAATCTGGAGAGAGCAGACAAACAGGCTTCAGGGCCTGGTGAGTCACTTCTGGGAGCCGGGGCCTCTTTCTCGGGTTTAGGTGGCTGCTGCAAGCCACTGTAGCCTGGGACTGCCATCTCGTGGCCACATTCTGACTTCACACAGCCTCACAGCTTGTCAGGGTAGGTGAGAATGAATGGGAATTTGCTATGAACTGGCTAGTTGAGCAGGGCCTAGATCCTTGTTCACTAAGGCAGCCTTGGAGAGGCTCATCAAAGTAGGACTCAGCTGCCATCCCCTGTGACCCAGCATGACTGTCACTGACTAGGCACAGAACTCAGGCTAGCTGCGGCTGTCAACCTGCCACTAGAGATTCTGTACTTCTCAGGCCTCTTCCAGTCTCAGGGTCACAGACGTTGGCTCACTCTCGCTAATGGTTGCCCGAGGTCTGGGCACTGGGCCATCACTCACCCTCCAGCCAGGGTTAAACATTAGTGGGAGGTTATCGGGTTTGGAAAGGGGGTGGGGAGTCTCACTTGCAACAGTCTCCTGCGGGCCTGCTTGGAGTATCAGTTCCCACCGGAGCCCATAACATGCCTGTGGAAGAATTTGTGGCTGGCTGGATCTCTGGTGAGACATTTTTCTTCTTTCTATCATATCATCCCTAAGGGTGGGTGGTTTCCCCGGGAGGATGGGTTATTGAGAGGAGTTGTTCCCTCTGGAGCACCCAGCAGCCAGCTGTCCCCAGAGACTTCTGGGAATGGCCAAGGGGAAAGAAGCAAGGAAGAACGGCTTCTGTATCCCAAGGCCGTGCTTCCGGGGAGTAGTGAGGATCTGACAGCCCAGGCACAACCAAACCCAATCCCTTCTCCCAGACCAGCGTGAGGGGCCCAGAACACATTCACCTTTGATCTGTCCGGCTGTCCTTATTTTACCTTTGGGAATCTGTCCTACCTGGCAATGGGTGCACTCCTGAGCCTTGAGAAAGGACACTGTGAACCTGCCACTGGTGAGGGTCACCCCAAGCCCCAGAAACAGCATCTCCTGCAGAGAATAAGACTAGCCAGGGGTGGCTTTCTCCCCTGGGTCTGGCAGGACGCTAAGAAGGGTTCCCCACTCTGTACTGATAATTGTGACAAGTTGGAAGGCAGGAGGGAGTGGCCAGTAGAGCCTGTCCTCATTCAAGGCCACAGAACTCTTCGAGGAGGGCAGAGAAGTATGGCTGACACAGTTAGAAATAGTAGCCACTCCTTCTAGAGCAGTAGTTCTCAACCTTCCTAATGCTGTGGCCCTTTAATACAGTTCCTCATGTTATGGTGAACTCCAACCATAATATTATTTTGTTGTTACTTTATAACTAATTTTGTTACTGTTATGAATCGTAACATAAATATCCGATATACAGGTCTAGAGCATAGTCAGAGCTGGGGATAGTGTTACACATGGTTCTTGCCTATTGTGCATGTGGTCTCCTGTCCCAGCACATTTGTGACCCAGGACCAGGTGTGGAAGAGCGGGGCAGGGCAACTGGAATATTTGTGCAGGCCCAAGAATGTAAGTGGTGGGTGTCTGAGTTCACTCAGGCTTCCTGCTTCAGCCTGCATCCTTCTTTCCTCTAGCATAGACTTGTTTCCTAGACTTGGCACACAGACCTCACTCATACCACCTTCTTGCCACCGCAGGAGCCGTGGGCCTGGTCCTGGGGCACCCATTTGACACTGTAAAGGTGAGTGCAGTAAAGGCACCAGAGGCACAGATGGTCAGGCTGGAACCTGAGTGAGAGACTGGGCTTGGCTGACTGGGTTGGCTCACTGGTGTGCCTGCCAGCGTCTGCTGCGTGGGTGACCTGGCTGCCAGTGTGGGAGCAGCCCTGGCTTGCCCATCTGCCTCACGTGCCCAGTACTTTCCATCCAGGTGCGGTTACAGACCCAAAACACGTACCAGGGCATTGTGGACTGCGTAGTCAAGACGTACCGCCATGAGTCAGTAGGTAGCCCTCGTCTTTGGGGTCAGAGTCGTCTGGGGCAGGGGGTGGTTGTTTCCTTTTGCCTGCTGCTTGCTAACAACTTCTAAGTCTTCGCCCGTGAGGGTATCTGAGAGTCCTCTAGCACCTCAAAAGTGGATTCCAGGTCCTCACAGCCTCCTCCACCTGCTCTCTCTGCCTGGAGCAGGGCTTGGGAAGAAGTGCTGGACAGCTCAGAGGCCTGGCCAGAGCTGGAAGTGGGACACAGAAGCACAGAAGCCCACCGTGACTAATAGTGCTGCCATGTTGTTCTGCAGGTCCTGGGCTTCTTCAAGGGAATGAGCTTCCCCATTGCCAGTGTAGCCCTGGTCAACTCCGTCCTGTTCGGAGTGTACAGCAATACCCTGCTGGCGCTAACAGACACCTCCCATCAGGATCGACGGGCCCAGCCACCCAGCTACACAAACATCTTCATAGCAGGTTGTACTGGAGGCCTCCTGCAGGTGAGAGGGCCATGCATGGGCACACATACAGGTGGCACAGTGATGGATCTGAGTCCCCCAACCCCAGGGACTCCCAGCCCTGCATAAGAAGGCCTTCCTAGGGGGTGCTTGTAGACATTGCTCCCATTGGCCCAGCCATGTTGTGCCTGCCCAGGCTGGAGGTGGAAGGTCATGGAGACCAGGGGTTGGGAGGAGGCCGTGTGAAGAAGATGCCAGGCAGAAGCAGCCAATGCCTGCTTTCAGGTTTGTCTACCTTCAGAGGACTCCACCAGTCCCAGAGTTGTGGGAAGACTCTGCAGCATGGTGACCTTTGACCCTGAGGAACTGTTATACTTAGTAGAGTTGAGTTTTGTCCTGAAGAGATCCTAGAGTAGTCCTAGAGATCATCCTACCTGTTCAACCAGGCCTTTGCCTGCAGCCCTGGGTAACAGTAATCTTCGAGCCTTGCCTGAGGCCACAGGTCACAGATGCTGTGGTCAACCAATCGCTGCATGAGTCGCTCCCATCATTTATTTCGGTCTTTGTTCTCAGTGCTGGAGTGACCAGGTTTCCGTGGGGTGTGGTGGAGACTAGAAGGGACCTGAGCTAAAGGGAGTGTCTGAGCAGAACAGAACAAAGGGACAGGTGCCACCTCAGCCCTACACCCCAGATGGGCTCCTGGGTGACCCTCTAATGGGTACCTGCCCTGATGCCACTGATACTTCATGGGGCAGAGAGCAAGCTCAGAGGCCAAAGTCAGGGTGTGCACAGCAGCGGTTAATGATTACAGAGGCAACTGAGAGCGGGCGCTAGCTTGCCTTCTCCTCTTCCTCCTCTCCCACCTCTATTTTTTAAAATATTATTTACTTGTTTTTTCACTTTATGTGTATGAGTGCTTTGCCTACATATATACACTTATGTACACCAAGGGCATGCAGTGCCTGCAGAGGCCTGAAGGTGTTGGATCTCCTGGAACAAAAGTTACTACGGCTGGGCAGTGGTGGTGTATGTCTTTAATCCCAGTACTTGGGTGGCAGAGGCAGGCAGTTCTATATTTCTGAGTTCGAGGCCAGCCTGGTCTACAGAGTGAGTTCCAGGACAGCCAGGGCTACACAGAGAAACCCTGTCTCTAAAAACAAAAACAAAACAAACAAAAAAAATGTTACTACAGATATGTCACTACAGACGGTTGTGAGCTGCCATGTGGGTGCTGGGAGCTGAACTCCAATCCTCTGCAAGGGCAATGTGTGTTCTTAACCACTGCACTGCTTCTCCAACCCCCTTCCCTTTAGTGCTTTCAAAACAAGATCTTGTATGTGACCCTGGTTGGCCTGTAACTCATTATGTAGAGCAGGCTAACCTAAAGCTCAGAAGGCAAAATCCTCTTGCCTTCTTCTCCTCAAATTCTGGGATTAGAGTTATATGCTACCCAACCAAGCTTTATGTTCCTTATTATATACACATTTCTTAAATTCGGAGGCCTGTACCCCTCAAGAACAGGAAGAGGCCTAAGAGTCTTAGTAAAGTGACCTGGCTTCTCAATTTCCTTCTCCTTATTTCTCTGAAAAGCAGAACCTGGAGCTGTTAGGGCCACAAATGGTGACGAGTTCAGGAACCTGCTAAAGCCAGGCTGTACTAGGACATCTGTCAACTGGGTTTTGGAGCCAATTGTTTTTCAGTGAGGAAGTAAGAGAAAGGGGCAGAAGCTGAAGGCTTCTGTGGCCACAAACTTTGCCTGTGGCCTAGTCGAAGCCTCCTTCGTTAGCGGTTAAGTAACCCTTTAGGCTCCACAGTTCCCAACCCATGAGATGCCCCTGCTTTAGCCCTGGAGTTCCAAGTCAGGAGCCTACCCCTGAATGTCTCAGCTCAACCCTGCTGACAGGCTGTAGGAGAAACATCAGCCCCATCTCACAAAGGGACTCAACCCTCTGCTGCGGCAAAAGCACGCAGTGTGGCCTGCACCTGCTAAAAGCCAGCATCAGTCAGCTGCCAGCCCCTCCACTACCAGCCAGGCCTAGATCTGAACAAGGGTTCACATGCTTCCAGGCAGACCCAAACACTAAGGGCACACTAGTGACAAGTCAGCTTCGGCCAGGACCCTGCCTCCATCTCCCCAGTGCTAGGGCAACAGGATGTGACACTGCCGGCAGTTTTCTTTGATTTAAAAGGAAAAAAGAATTATCTTAATTCTAAATTTAAATTCTGCCTATGGAAGCCAGAAGAGGGTGTGTGACAGCCTGTAACTGGAGTTACACGCAGCTGTGAGCTATCCCGGATGGTGCAGGCATGCAGACCCAGGTCCTTTGGACAGCAGTAGAAATTCTTATCCACTAAGTCATCTCTCCAGCCCTGGTTGGTTTTTTTGTTTGTTTGTTTGTTTGTTTGTTTTTCTTTTGTAATAAATGTTTTTAAAGTAATTATTATTTTATGTGTATGGATGTTTTGCCTGCATGCATGTCTGTGCCCCATCTACATGCCTGGTGCCTATCAGAGCCAGAAGAGGGTGTTGGATTCCCTACAAGTGGAGATATAGATGGCTATACAGAGCCACCATGTGCATGCTGGGAATTGAGTCTAGGTCCTCTGGAGGTGTAGCCAATGCTCTTAACGGTTGAGCCCCAGTAACTGGGTTATTGAGACACTTTTAGTCTGCTGTAGCCCACACTGGCCTGGAGCTCACTATGTATCTTTGGCTGGCCTTGAACTCTTTGTAGTTCTTTCTTTGGAGCCTTTAGGTTACAGACATGAGTCCAGCACACCCAGCCAGAACACCAGTTACAGGCAGGAGCCCAACACACCCAGCTAGAACCTCATTTGAGCTTCAGTAACATCTCTTGCTTTGTCTGGAGACAGGGCCTCACTCTGTAGCACTGGCTGGCCTGGAATTTGCTCTGTAGACCAAGCTGGCCTGGAATTCACAGAGATCTGCCTGCCTCTACCTTCCTAGTGCTGAGATTAAAGACACATGTCACCCTAGACAGCTACCTGCTTGACATAGTTACATCCCTGACTCAAACCTCACTGGTATGGTGATCTCCTCTTCTCCTCATCCTCTCAGCTCAATCCAGTGCCACCCCAGATCTGTGTCCTGGCTGTCTAAGGGCTCTAGTGCCTACCAAATCCCACCTGTTACCACCATCTCACCCCTATAAGCCCTTTTAGTCAGAGGCAGGGAGGGGTACCCTGGGGCTTCAGAGAGGTATAATGCAGAAGGGAGAGCAACTCTACGATGTTGGGTCTGTTCTGCACCTTCAGCTCCTCACTGTTTCCTGCTGCTGAACCTTTACTGAGCCCCAGACACTGCAAGCATGTGGTCCTCCCTGAAATCAGGGAGCCCCGGAGCCTAGCATGCGTCCTTGAGTGCCTGTGCCTGCTATCTCAGGAGGAGGGGCCAGAGCTGAGCCTATCAGGCCTGATAATAAGGGAGGCAGCGTGTTCCCAACTGCACCCAGACAGTTGGCCAAACCCAGGCATGTGTGTGGGAGGCTAGGAGTTGATGGCAGGAGCCTCTCTGCCCTGTTGTGATTAAAAGCAGTCATTTTCCAAGCCTAAGCCCCACCCAGTCCCCTCCATGTCTTTCTCCATAGGCCTACTGCCTGGCTCCTTTCGACCTCATCAAAGTCCGTCTACAAAACCAGACAGAGCCAAGGATGCAGATAGGGAGTTCTATGCCCCGGTACCGGGGGCCTGTGCACTGTGCAGCCTCCATCTTGAGAGAAGAAGGACCCCAGGGACTGTTCAGAGGATCCTGGGCCCTGGTGCTGAGAGACACTCCTACACTGGGAATGTACTTTGTCACCTATGAAGGACTATGTCGCCAGTACACACCAGAAGGCCAGAATCCCAGTAAGTGGGGTGAGGTGGGGTGGGGCGGCATACAGCAGAGGCTAGGGGAGGGGGGCTAAAGGTGGGGACTGGAAGATGCTCTGTTCTATTCTGACTCAACCCTGGCTCCCTCTATCCTAGGTTCAGCCACAGTTCTGGTGGCAGGGGGTTTTGCAGGCATAGCCTCCTGGATCACAGCCACCCCTTTTGATGTGATCAAGTCCCGGATGCAGATGGATGGGCTGAAGGGGAGGAAGTACGGAGGGATGCTGGACTGTATGGCAAGCAGCTTCCGACAGGAGGGAATAGGAGTCTTTTTCAAGGGCATGACACTCAATAGTGCCCGTGCCTTTCCTGTCAATGCTGCCACCTTCCTTAGCTATGAATACCTGCTGCGCTTGTGGAGATGAGCCTGGCCAGATGATGCTGGCAACTCCACAGTAGAATCATGGCTGATAGCAGCTTGGAAAACCAGGCTAAAGCACCCAGCTTTCAGGTGCAAAGCAAGAGGCACCTTGTATCATCCAGAGAGTTAAGGTGCAAGAAACCAATGAACAAGAAACCCTGTACAGACTCCAAGACACACCCCACCTCTAGTCCACCTCACCAGACCGCTTCTGTCCAGGAAGCAGGGTCACAAAGTACATAAACATCACCTAGGCCACCATGCCATAGCTGCCCCTATGAAGGAGCACTCAGGGACCAGACACTGTCCCGGCATCACCCAGCCCTTGAGTTCAAACCACTCCCTGGACAGGAGAATGACTTTTGTCTTCATGTCCAGAATCCTTCAGGGGTTTCCATTACCTTCAGGGAAACTCAGGTCCCAGGCTCCTGGCTGCCCCACTAGGTGGCCTTCTCTTGGTTACTTCCTGAGGTGGGCCCTCATGTCCCAGGAGTGCCGTGGGTGGTGTAATTGTCCTCCAGTGGCCCACTCTCCTCAAGATCCAGGCAGAGCTCTTTATCTAGGGGTCCTTCTAGCCCCATCTGTGCTGACTATGGGGTACCCAAGCACCCCAGCCTACCTCAGTCATACCTCTGTGTGCAGTGCTTCACATAGTTAGGTTTTTTGTTTTTGTTTTTTCCAGACAGGGTTTCTCTGTGTAGCCCTAGCTGTCCTGGAACTCAATCCATAGACCAGGCTGGCCTTGAACTCAGAAATCCGCCTGCCTCTGCCTCCCAAGTGCTGGAATTAAAGGCGTGCACCACCACCGCCCCGCTTTCTTGCTCCTTTGAGTTGTTAGTCTGTGCAAGTCTTGTGGTCAAGGCTGTACTTCTGTCTCTTGAACGGATACATTCAATAAAGTTTCATTTGATGCAGTACTGATGATCACTTCCTGTCTCGGCTCCCACCACACACACAGCTGTGAGCCTTCCAACCTCCATGTCCAAGCTGTCTCTTCCTCACTCACATATTTCCTTACATTTGTCTGATTATCCATCTCAATTGCTAAATTAAATTTTAAAACTGCCTGAGGGGCTGGAGAGATAGTTCAGTGATTAAGATCACTGGCTGCTCTTCCAGAGGAACCAGGTTCAAATCCCAGCATCCACAGGGCAGCTTACTCAGCTGTAACTCTGAGGGATCTGGTGCCATTTTCTGGCTTAGGTGGGAATTGCATGCTCTTGAAAGCAAACTACTCATACACACAAAATAATAATAAAAATATTTTGGCCGGGCATGGTGGCGCATGCCTTTAATCCCAGCACTTGGGAGGCAGAGGCAGGCGGATTTCTGAGTTAGAGGCCAGCCTGGTCTACAGAGTGAGTTCCAGGACAGCCAGGGCTATACAGAGAAACCCTGTCTCGAAAAACCAAAAAAAAAAAAAAAAAAACTTGAGGGAGGGTCAAAGATAGGATTTTGCCCTGGCTGTCCTGGAACTCACTCAGGCTGGCCTTGCTAGGCTGATCTGCCATCTTGAATACTGGGGTTAAAGGTATTATAGCCCAGCATAAAAATACCAAAACCAAAAACCAATACCAATAACAAACTGGCTAAGAGCTGGGCAATGGTGGCACACACATTTAATCCAGCACTCAGGAGGCATAAGCAGGCATATATTTAAGTTCAAGGTCAACCTGGTCTACAGAGTGAATTCCAGGACAGGACAGCCAGGGCTACACACTGTAACTCTGTCTCGAAAACCCATACATAGCTATTAGCTAGATAGACTGTACTCTTTCACAGCCTCTTGTTACTATGAGCTCCCTCCCCCCAGCAGGGATGCCCGTAGACATTTGCTCTTGATGAATGTCTTAGCGTACTGCTGCTGAACACATCTGAGTGGGTCTCTCCCACAAGGATCTGTTCATGCTCCTCTCTGAGTTTGTACCTCCCCATCTTCTAGTTCTTGGCTCCTTCAAGACATTTTTTTGTGCTTCCTCCAGTTATGCCAATAGTTTCAAAACACCTGGAGGGTTTGTTCAAGTGGTTTGCTGAGTCAAGCCTCAGGGTTGCAGACTCAGTAGGTTTTTGGAGGGTAGGGGATGGATATTTCCTTAAGTTTCCAGCTGCAGCTGTAGGTGTGGGCCACACACTGAGAACCACTAGACACGTTTTCATGTTACCCCTCTTCCTTGGTCTGTAATTACATGCTCACCTCTGAGTATCTTTTCTGTGTGATTCTGAGTATATCTGCCTCACTAAACCATGAACTCTGCCTTTAAAGTGCCTTTAAGCATTTGGGAGGCAGAGGCAGGAGGATCTATGTGAGTTCCAGGGTAGCCCGGCCTACAGACCAAGTACCAGGACAGCCAAGGCTATGCAGCCTGGTCTCAAAAAACCAAACCAAAACCAACCAAACAAGAAGACAAAAACAAACAAACAAACAACCCCAAACCAAAACCCCAAACTCCACGGAACAGACTTCACTCCTAACTCCTTATCATCAAAACTAGAACTGCCTAGCGCGCCGTCCAAGAAACAGTTCTGAGGTCTGGGGCACAGCTCAGCGGGCAGCGCGCTGTCCAAGAAACAGTTCTGAGGTCTAGGGTGCAGCTCAGCTGGCAGAGTGCTTGTCATGCAGAAAGCTCTGGGTTGGTGCCTGTACCATGTACATGGGGCACGGAGACACACACCTATAATCCTAGCACTAGGCATGGGGCACAGGGACACACACCTGTAATCCTAGCACTGGGCAGGTAGAGGAGACACACACCTGTAATCCTAGCACTGGGCAGGTGGAGACACACACCTGTAATCCTAGCACTGGGCAGGTGGTGACACACACCTGTAATCCTAGCACTGAGCAGGTGGAGACACACACCTGTAATCCTAGCACTGGGCAGGTGGAGGAGACACACACCTGTAATCCTA
>NW_022196904.1:137260485-137298372 GCF_008632895.1 Mastomys coucha
CTGTAATCCTAGCACTGGGCAGGTGGAGGAGACACACACCTGTAATCCTAGCACTGGGCAGGTGGAGGCAAAAAATCAGAAGTTCAAGGTTTGTTAGATGTCAAGTGCAAAGCCAGACTGGGTTACAAGAGAACCCATCTTAGAAAAATAAAGTTCTACAAACATAACTTTAAGCTTGCTAATTGAGCGAGATCTGAGGAAACTTCCTAAAGTCCCAGTAAGGCAAGGCTATTGAGTCAGGGCTGCCTCCTGGAGTAAATGCTGACTTCATGACCTGGGACACACACAACCATGGGGAGAGAACCTTGGGAACAGCATTTTTTATTTGTTTGTTTGTTTTGTTTTTTGAGACAGGGTTTCTCTGTGTTGCCCTGGCTGTCCTGGAACTCACTCTGTAGACCAGGCTGGCCTCGAACTCAGAAATCTGCCTGCCTCTGCCTCCCGAGTGCTGGAACTAAAGGCGTGCGCCATCACCACCTGGCAAACCTTGAGTTCTTAGATCTTCTTAGATCTTGGGGAAGCTGAGTCCAAGACTCAGAAACTGAGCCAAGATCCTCAAGGAACTACACCAGTACAAGGTCGGACTGCAAAACCTCCAGCCACCAGCAAAAGAAAAAGAAGGCTGCCTCTCCCATAGGTGATAAGGTCTGGCTCCCCTAGAACCGAGAACCACATTCCTGCTCCCATAGGTGATAGGGTCTGGCTTCCCTAGAACCGGGAACCACATTCCTGCCCCTGGAGCCTGCCTCTGAGAGGCTAACAGTGCATCTTCTTTATGCCCCCTTCTGTTCAGAAGAAACAATTACACATTCTTCTAGAGGTCAGCCACTGAGGTTTAAGTTGGAACGGTGAAGATTTCCCCAATACAGATGTAATACCCATGATGAAATGTGCAGAGCACCTAAACACATAGCCCCCTGACTCCTTTCTTCCTGAGACAGAGTGTCACACCCAGCTCTAAGTAGACATCTTTCATGAAAAACATACAGATAGCCAGCAAGAGCTGGACAAGGGTCTGGGCCAGGTGTTGTGCACCTTTAATCTCAGTTGGAGGCAAAGGATCTGTGTGAGGTAGAGGCCACTGGTGTACGCAGTGAGTCCCAGGTCAGCAGAGGTGCATGGTGAGACTCTGTCTCAAAACAAGAAGAACTAAAACCAACCAACCAGCCAGCAAAGAGCTGGGCAAGCCAGTACACATCTGTAACCCCATTCTGGATACTGTAGGCAGACAAAAGTTGAAGACTCATGTGGGTTAAACAAAGATGCAGGAACATTAAACGACTTTCAGCATTATTAAGGGAAATGAGATGGTGCATTATGACACCTCTCACCTCTTTTAGAACAGCTGTAATACAAAAGGCAAAAGATGAGACGTGGAGCGGGCGCCATGGTAAGAACACTGCTGCATAACCCTATTTCCATCCCTGAAATCCACAGAGAAAAGCCTGATGTGGTGGTGTGGATCTGTGAACCAGGATTTCTACAGTGAGATGGGAAGCTGTGCTAGAGAGATAGTTCAGTGTTTAGAGCCTGTGTTGCTCTTACAGAAGACCTGGGTTCAATACCTAGCACCAACGGTGGCTCATAACTGTTTATAGTCCCAGTTCCAGGGGCTTCCACAAGCACAAATGTGGTACACATACAAGCATGCATAACGAAGCATTTTTACTTTATGAGGCAAAGTAAAAATAAATAAATCTAAAAAAAATTACTAAAACCTTCCAAATCTTAAAAAAACAAACAAACAAACAAACAAAAAAAGACAGAAGACAAAAAGCAAAAGGGTTTAGTGGTGCTGGTTTCATTCCCAACTGAATGATTGAAATCTGCACCCTACCCTCCTATGTGCACACTAACATCCACCCTCTGAGACTGACCTCTCCACTCACTGGGGAGAGCACAGCCAGCTCCCAGTGCCACCGTGACTGATACACTGGACATGAAACAGACAAGAGCTACAAGGCATCTGCCAATATAAACAAGTTTCCCGTGTAATGAGTGACCTGGTCATAGGTCAAAGTACTAGACCTCAAATGGCTCTCAGTTAAGTGTCCCATCACAGTATGTGTAATACACCCATACTGCAAACACCTACAGCCAACCACTGCTAACACAGGGTTACTTACTAGCTGTTCAACTTACTGGGGGCTCTCAGAACATCTCACCTCCACACATGCCACACTCAGGGGTGCTCTCTCACCCCTAGTTGGCCCATGCTTGCTATTCTTTGGTTTGCTATCCTTTTCACTATTCTCTCTATTCAGGGCTCAAATATCAAAACTCACCACGGGATGGTGAGACAGCTCAGCAGATAAAAACACTTGTCACAAAGGCCTGGAGACCTGAGTTTGATTCCCAGAACCCACATAGAGGAGAAAGGAGAGAACCAAGTCCACAAAGTTGTCCTCTGACCTACATACGTGCATGGTAGCAAGTGTGCATATGTGTGTGTTTCCCCTACCCCAAATAAACAATAAATAAAAATTAAAAAGAAAACCAAGGCTGGGCATGGTGGCATACACCTTTAATCCCAGCACTCAGAAGGTAGAAGCAGTGGATCTCTGAGAATTTAAGGCCTGCCTGCTCTACACAGGGAGACTCTGTCTCAAAACCAAAAACAGGCCGAGCAGTGGTGGCACATGCCTTTAATCCCAGCACTTGGGACGCAGAGGCAGGTGGATTTCTGAGTTCGAGGCCAACCTGGTCTACAGAGTGAGTTCCAGGACAGCCAAGGCTACACAGAGAAGCCCTGTCTCGAAAAAGCCAGAAAAACAAACAAACAAAGAAAAAAAAAAAACCACCACACAAAGAACAGCAAAACCAGCTCACCTCTACTGGGTTTCACTAGGTTTTGTGGGGCCAAAGCACTCTGGTCCTGCTTGGCAGAGATGTCGTCACCTTTGCAATCTTGTCACATAGAATATCATGTTAAAAGGAACTGTGTTGAAATGTATAAATGGATGAAAAAGTGTAGTGAATGAACGACTATTCTAGAGCTCACTGCCCTGGCCTGACTCTGCCCACTGCACCACACAGTATGATGCTGAAGTGATAAGAACTGCGAAGGTAGCCGGGCGGTGGTGGCGCACGCCTTTAGTCCCAGCACTGGGGAGGCAGAGGCAGGCGGATTTCTGAGTTCGAGGCCAGCCTGGTCTACAGAGTGAGTTCCAGGACAGCCAGGGCTATACAGAGAGACCTTGTCTTGAAAAACCAAAAAAAAAAAAAAAAAAAAAAAAAAAAAAAAGAACTGCGAAGGTCCAGGTGGTCCTGTTCTCTTCTTGTAAGTGTGGACCAAGAGGAGGGTCCATGTGTGAAGGACTCTTCCTGATAAAAAGACTTCACCCTTCTCTCATGTAAACCATGCCTTGAGAAGGTGGGGGGCAACTCAGTTGGCATAGCATTAGCTCAGTACACTCAAAGCCCTGGTTAAGTTTAATCCATAGCATCACATAAATCAGAGAATGATGGCAAACCCCTATAATCCTGGCCCTGGGAGGGGAAGGCAAGCAGATTAAGACATTCAAAATCATCTTCAGTCATACAGCAAGTTCAAGACCAGCCCAGGCTATATGCAAGAGCATATTCTAAAATAAAAAAAAAAAAGAAGAAGAAGAAAATAAAAAAGAAACTCTTCCATACCTCAACTTTAAAAACTTTATTTCCTGAAGCAGAACTGGTTTTGACAAAAAATTCAAGGAATGGGGCCACTGTTAGGAAGTCTGCCTTTCTAGGTTCTACCCTATTTAGACTAACTAACTCTCCACAAAGCTCTAGAAGTTTCACCAGGGCCTAGAAGCTATACAGCCCAGATTCCCACTCTTGAGGCACCATCTGTGGAAACTCTAGGCTTGAACAACTTTTACTCTGACCTTAGACTTCGTGTTTCAACTTCCTTCCCTTCTACACCCTCCACATACTATTTCCACAGGAAAGAGCCAGTCTGCCTCTGGAGAGGTGTTTCCATGGGAAACAGGAGAGGGGAGACTACAGGCAGCCATGCCTCCTCACAGGCAGCAGAGCTGCTCTACCTCCACCTCACAGTCATAGAATTTCTCAAAGAGTTCTGGAGAGGCGTTGTTGCACTCAAGCCACCTCCTCAAGGTGCACAGTGCCTGCAGGGCATCAGCTTTGGTGGGCAGGGGCTCAAAGCCATCTTCTTCCCTCCCATGGTCTTCGGTACCCGTCTCCTCTTTGCACACTCTAGGCCTTGGGTCCTCATCCTCCAGGTCTACAAAGTGAGAAAACTCCTCTTGGCTCAGCCCACTAGGGACTAGTGACATCTCAGTGTCTTTGTCCAGAGACAGTGGTGTTTTGCCCGGAGCGAGCCCTTCTTGAATGAAACTACTCAAAATGAGCTGGCGAGGTACCTTGGCCCAGGCTGCGGCCACCATATGCAGAGCATCCAAAACTGTGATGCTAGCCCTGGCCTCAGCCAGTGAGGTGCCCTCTTTCCCACTCTGCATGGCAGCCAGTTTGCTCAGCAGACGGTGACGATAATGAGCCTTAAAGGCCAAAACCACAGAGCCAGGCAGAGAAGGAGTGGTGCTGGAGGAGGAAAGAGGCAGGAGACGCACATGGTGGAGTCCAGGAAGGCTGGCCGATTCCTCTACCACTCCGGAAGCCAGTAGCAAGGCTACCTGTCGGCCCTGCTGTCCCATGTCCTGGTCAAACTGTGCCAGCCACTCTGACCAGGGAATGGCTAGGTCAGGGTGGTAAGATGCAGGCAGTGCCTCACTGCTGACCCCAAAGAAGCATCTTGGGGCAGCCTGGAGTCCACCCACACATACCCTTCGCTTTTCTGTGCCTCTGCTGTTGGCACACAACAGTACTTGCAACCGATCACATTCAAACACTCTGCCAGGCACTGCTCGATATAACAAGGGTACTTCAGCACAGCCAAAAACATCTTCTGGTGAGAAGTCTTTAAGAGAAAGAGGAGGCTGGGCCTGAGATGGGAGAACTGCAGGAGGAGGTTCAGGAGGGAACAGAGGGACAAGGACCTGGCGAGTCCCAAAGCCCACATTGTTTCTACGTTTCCAGCGGACCAGCCAGCCAATGCTAGGCACAAAATCCTGGCCCATGATATCGGCCAGTTCCTTGGCCTTGTGGAGCAACATGGGCCCTGTTACATCCCAGGCCTTGGCTCGGGCAATGTGGTACCAGCAGAGTAGAGCCTCATCGATCCCACTGTATTTGGATTCACGCTTCCGCTTCCGCTCATGATTGGCTGTGCCACTGCACCAATCTGCCAACAACTTCTCCTTATTCTTGCAGATACGTGAGATCTGGGGCTGCGAGACCTGGAAGCGCCGGGCCACCTCTGACTGGGACATCTTGGACTCATCTAAGAGTTCCAGCACCTGGATTTTCTCAGCCAGGGACAGGGCATGAAGCTTCTTCTTGGTGTTCAGCTCCATGACTCCCTGGGAACCTGTTGGGGGAAGAAAAGTAGGAAAGCATGCCATAGGCTGAGGGCAAGAAGAATAGAAGAGGTCAGGACCCCTGAGGACAGAGCAATCAGCTGGAATGCAGAAGGCTGGAGACCAGCCCAGCTGAAAGAGACATGGGATAACCAGGCTGAGGGAGGACAAGGCTAGATTGCCAGAACAGAGCTGGCAGAGTAGAGTGTCTCTGTTCTGAAGCAGAGAAAATTCTGGTGCAGGGGTTTGGTATTGATGGGGTGGAAGGACGAATAGAGGCCAAAGGACAGCTGTAAAGACAACCAGGAGACAGCTATAGAGACAACAAAGGAGCAACAACAACAGAGAGGCCTGGGGCTGAGGCTGAGTGCAGGTGTATGGGACATTCAGGGTGCCAGGGAGGAAACACCAGAGAGGAGATGAGGAGGAGGGCCTAGATTGAATTTTGATGGCTGAATGAATTTTTGGTGGTAGACTTAAAGGACAGAGTTGAGGTGAACAGGTGAGATGGTACAGATGACAAAGACAGATGGATGGGGTCTGAAGGCGCTAGTCCAATTCAGTGCTGGCAAGGCGGGGTGATAAAGCTAGTCAATGGTTCAACCTAAAGGAGAGTGAAGATGCCAAGACGACAAAGGGCGACAGGGTGAGAAGGCCGAGGGCAGCAAAAGGGAAGAAGTGTCCTCTGCCCGGTGATAGTCTGGAAGGATACCAGAGGGAAAGGAGCACCGGCCAGGAAGCTGGCAGCTCCAGAGCTGGGCTCTGCGCCCCGGCTCACTCCGCCTTGACCCCTCGTCAGTCGGCTGGACCGACACAGGCGTCGACCCAGCCCGCCCGCCCACTCGGTCACAGGGCCTCCCGTTCCGCACCCACCTCCAGGCGCCGTCCCTGCCCCAGACAGGTTCCTGGGCCTCAGCAGAAACAGAGAATGACGGGCGCCGCGACCCCGAGGGCAGAGCGCGCCGAGGGGCTGCTCTGGAGCGGGCGCGCGCAAAGCGCGCGCCGCCGGCGCCCGGGTCTCAAGGCTGTGAAAACCTAGTTGCGGCCCCTCCGCAGCCCCGCCTTCACAAACCTGATTAGCCATCAGCGTCAACTTGTCCCGCCTCCAGCTACATATGATTGGATGCTGCGGAAGTGGTGCCCCCCTGGAGGAGGAGCATCCTGAGCGGAGGGGCGGAAGCCAGAGCAAGGGTCTGGAGGGAAGACCCGGCCTTAGTGCCTATCACTTGCGGACCGGCGTGCCTTGGCGTGCCTTTCCACCTCATCCCCACGTGATACCAAACTAGGAAACCGGCCCTCCCGTATTTGCTTTGGAAACGAGATGAAAGGAGAAAACGAATGAATGTAAGCTTTTAGTCACGAAAAATAGTTACCATGGACAGCGCTGGCCTCTTTTCTTGCCAACCCGCTACAAAATACACAGCTGGCAAGAAAGGGACACATTTTTTACCAGTTTTTGGTCGGTCACAGCAAGATCTAAATTCCCATATTAGTCATTTCCCTTCTTGGTAACTAGGTGTAGATAACTGAGCCCTCCCTGCCCCTAAACAGCCAGGACCCCACTTTTCTGTCTTTTTCATAGGCTTTGAGCCCATCCATTTACCAGTGGATGCTGTCAGTCTCTACAAGTGTCGTCTCCTGCGAACCTAAAATTTTCTCTTAAATCTATTTTAGTGGTCTCATTTGCACGTTTCTTTTTTGCTAAGGATAACTGCCTTACTCCCTGTACCCCTGGCCTACATAGCAAGACAGGCAGTACATAGTCCAGACCACTCTGCACAGTAGCAGGCCAGGGCTCGGCTTTCTATGGAAACAATGACCGCAGGGTGTTCTAGAAAAATCTGAGCACATGAGTACACTTCAAGAGATACATAAGTATTTAGCTGAATTAAAAAAAAAAAAAAAAACCAGCATAGTAGCTTGTAATTTCAGCACTCTAGGAGGGTGAGCAGGATTACAAGTTTGAGGCCATCCTGGGCTACATAGAAAATAAAACAGTATCAAATACATGTGTACATGCATATGTGTGTTTGTATGCTTTTTAAAAAAGTATGTGTATAAATGCACATATGACATGACTAGTGTGGAAATAAAGGAAAGACTTTGTTTGGGGGGTGGCTCCCTTCCTTGTTGAGGCAGGGTTTTGCTGTGTAGCAGACTCCCAGTTGGATGTTAAGTTCCCGCAGATCCTGTCCCCACCTCTATGTCCCTCTAAGAGTGCTGGAATAACAACACGAACATCCAATCTCTTATCTGGGACGCAGGGACAACATTTAGGTGGTCAGGCTCACACTCAAAATGCTTGTCTGCGATGGGGATACAATGCCAATAAATAAATGAACGGAAAAAGAAAAGAAAAAGAAAGTGCTTTAACTAGCTGAGTCATCTCCCAGTTGTTTGGAATCTTGAAGGGGGGCTGGTGGCATAGCTCAGCAGTTTAAACAGGAGACCAGAGTTCAGGAGCGGAGAGACGGTGAAGAGCACCAGCTACTCTTCTAAAGGTCTTGCATTGTATTCCCAGCACCTCAAAACCATCTTTAACTTCAATTCCAGGCTATCTTGGATACTTGGTACACAGACATACATGCAGGCAAAACATCCCTTAAAAACAAAACAAAACAAAACAAAAAACCCAAATTCCACTAAGACTCACTTTCAGTGGCTCAAAATTGCTTGAAATTTCAGCTTCAGGGGATCTGATACCCTCTCATCCAGCCTCTGCACTAACATGCATATACTTGTACAAATACTTTTTTTTAAGATTTATTAATTTATTTTATGTATATGAGTACACTGTAGCAATACAGATGGTTGTGAGCCATCATGTGGTTGCTGGGAATTGAACCCAGACCTCTGCTGGCTCTAGCCCTAAGATTTATTATTAACTGTAGCTGTTTTCAGACACACCAGAAGAGGGTGTCAGATCCCATTACAGATGATTGTGATTTGAACTCGGGACCTTTGGAAGAGCAGCTAGTGCTCTTACCCGCTAAGCCATCTCTCCAGCCCTAGATACTTTTTTCTTTTTTTTGTTGTGTATGTGTGATCATGTGTGTGGGGGGAAGTTCTAGACAGGGTTTCTCTGTGTAGCCCTGGCTGTCCTGGAACTCACTCTGTAGACCAGGCTGACCTCGAACTCAGAAATCTACCTGCCTCTGCCTCCCAAGTGCTGGGATTAAAGGGGTGCGAAACCACTGCCCGGCCCCTAGGTACTTTTTCTTTTGGTTTCTCAAGACAGGGTTTCTCTGTAGCCCCAGCTGTCCTGGAACTCACTCTGTAGACCAGGCTGGCCTCTGCCTCCCAAGTGCTGGGATTAAAGGCGTGCACCTCCACCGCCCAGTGATACTTTTTCTTAAAACAGGGTTTCCTGGGGCTGGAAAGATGGCTCAGGAGTTAAGAGCACTGACTTCCAGAGGACCTAAGTTCAATTCCCAGCAACCACATGGTGGCTCACAACCATCTGGAATGGGATCTGATGCCCTCTTCTGGTGTGTCTGAAGACAGCTACAGTGTACTCATATAAATAAAATTTAAAAAATAAAAAACAGGGTCTCCTTATTTAGCCTGGCTGTCCTGGAACTTGCTTTGTACACCAGCCTAGCCTTGACTCCTGAGTGCTAGGACTAAAAGCCTGTGCCACCATGGTCAAGCTCTTGCTTTTAAGATGTTAATATATGGGCTGGAGATGGCTCAGAAGGGCACTGGGTGCTCTTCCAGAGGTCCTAATAATTTCAATTCCCAGCAACCAACCACACTGTGGCTCACAACCATCTACAACATCATCTAATGCCCTCTTCTGGAATGCAGACGTGTACATGCAGACAGAGCACTCATAAATGAAATAAATCTTTTTTAAAATTATTTTTGTAAATACATTTTTAAAAGAAAAAAAGTTAAAATGTTAATACATACCAAGTGAGCTATACAAGATCTACCACACAGCATCAAAGTACTAGTCTGGCTGGATATAAACTCACTCACTGTCTGCACATAATACCCTGGGACTGCTGGAAGGCTACACTGTGGACAGTTCTGGCTTTGGAACTCTGTTTGGCTTAGCAATCCTACAGGCAATGAAAAGATACATCTGATGACAAGATCTGAGGTTACTCTCCTCCTGGCTGCCCTCATCACCTGCCCCAAAGCTTCTCTTGTTCCATGATGACATTGTTAGGTTTGTAAATGGATGAAGGTGAGTGGGCAGGGGGGTATTTGCATGAGCACAGGTGACCTAACCAGCCACAGAGCCCTCAGATCACCCTGGAGCTGGAGTTACAGGTGGTTGTGAGCCACCTGATTTGAGTGCTGGGAACTGAACTCCGCCCTTTGCAAGAACAATGAGCATTCCTCTTCTCCGCTGAGCTCTCTCCAGGCCCAACTCTAACTCCTTTGAATTTAAACCACAAACTTCTAGGCCCACTTTAACCAAGAGACATTACAATGCCATAGACCTGTCGCACCTCCACCTATACATTCACATCTAGTAAAGTCTTCCCAACCAGCCAAAAGCACATATATAGAGAAGGTGCTAATGTTGATTTTAACGCAATTTTTGTATTAATTAAAATAGCTTCATTCTTTACACCACTAAATTGTTATAAATTTGAATTTACATAATAAAACTAGCAAAATAACTAATTTTACATGGTGGAGTTTAACAAAAACTTTGATTTTGGGAGAAAAAGTTTCAATTTAAAAAACAAAAAACAAAAACCTACTGTTCTAAGTAAGTTTGAAATGAAATAACCTTTCAACAAGGAGTCAGGAGACAAACTGTCCAGCAGAAGGCTCTGTAAAAATGTTTATTTTTACTAATGTTTTGAATACAGGAACTAAATATGTGAGGAGGGGGCCTCAACTTTGCAGAAAACAACAGTTAGGGCCTGCCCACAGCCAAGGGGGAAGCCCACTCCAGAGTATGGCATGGACTGTCCCCTCCTACTTAATGTCAGTGCCACTAAGCAGGAAACAGAAAAATCAGGGTGTGAAGACCTTACCAGCTACTAGCTAGCGTGCAAGGAAAGGGAACCATCCTGCATCCTGGGAGCCAGGATCCACAGGCAGGAGGCAGAGGCTCCTGATTCAGTTAAGGGCAGGAGGCTGAATGCCCAGGTCCAGGAAGAATGAAAAGGGGATTTTGGAGGTAGGCTTTTTTATCGAGTTAAAAAACAGGCACATTATCCAACTTCTCCCTGTGGCCCTCAAGCTGCTGGCCCAGAGCCCTGACACTATCCCTCTCCTACAAAACCAAAGGGAATAAGGAAGGAGGCAGAAGACGGGAAGCTTTGAGGATGGGAAATGTTTGGGTAGCCAGAGAGCACCTGTGAGCAAGCCAGCCAAGCACAGGAAGGGCAGGTTTGAAGCGGCTTGTCCCTTTGTGGGACAGGGCAGAGCCAGGAGGTGCCTGAGAGCATTCCAGCTCAAGCACACAACCCCATGTAGCGTGACAGAGGACAGGGGACTGCTTTGGCAGGAGGCAAAGGGACGCAGAACTAGGATATGAAAAGGTCCTGGCAAGTGCCACTCAGCCCACTTACTCCAGCTGCTTCCAGGAAAGGCCCAGCCTGGCTCATCTCTGGGGCAAAACCCTGGAAACCAAAGGGGGGTGGGGTAGGCAAGGCTTGAGACAAGTGAGCTGCTCTCATATTCCTTCTCAGAGGACCCCATTTGAGCCCTGTAATCACCAGGGTCTTGGGCCCAAGGCAGGCAGAGTGAATGCACTTCTTGGAAAACAGAGAGAAGTTGGGCCCGCAGGTCAGCCCTGGAGCAGCATGCTGCTCCTTACTCCCTGAGGGCTCGGGGCTAGAGGCAGTCAGAGCTGCCACCTCCCTGTGCTGCTGCCAAAGACAGGTTGGCAGGACTATGGAGTGAAAGAGGGGAGAAGGGGAATGAAAACCAAGATAGAGGAGAGCAACGGCCTTAGATGCAGGAGAGCTGGGTGGAGCTGGTGGCGCATCAGGAGGAGTTCTGGTTCTGGTAGATGGACGCTTTCTCCTTCAGCAGGTCCAGACACAGGTGGCAGCTCCAGCTTCCTGTGGAGAGCAAAGGGTCAGGGTGGATCCCACAAAATCTCATCTACTGTCTCCCATTCCTCAGACCTCACCCCAGGTAGGACACGGAGAATTATGCAGCAGCAATGTCATTGTTTTCCTGAGCTGAGGGAACTGCTTGGTCTTCAAAACCATGAAAATTAGAACTGGAGAGATGGCTCAGCAGTTAAAGAAGATCTGGTTCAGTTCCCAGCACCCACATGGTGGTGCACAGCCATCCACAACTCCATTTACAGGGGATCTGATGCTCCGTCTTCTGACCTCCAAGGGCACCAGGCACTCATGTGGCAGACTGACATACATGTAGACAAAATACTCTTGGCATACACTAAAAATACACACAAAAACCATTCTCCATGGAGATGGACACACTGAGTGCAAGGACAGTCTCCAAACAATGGCAGACCCTGTCAGTTTTGTCACTTTAGTGGCCCAGGGGCTCACAGGACAGTCAGCAGACACAAGTGTTTTGCTTTTTTTTGTTGTAACTTATTAAACTTATTTATTTATTTGAGGGCATTTGCCACAGCATGCATGTGAAAGACAACTTGTGGGAGTCTATTCTGTCTTTTTATCATGTGTTTTGAGGGGGTAAACTCTTGATCTCAGGTTGTCTAGGCTTGGTTGCAAGTGCTTTACCTGCTGAGCCATTTTGCCAGCCCAGTCACAGGTTGTTAAAATGCTCCCAACTTTAGACAAAAAAGTCATTGCTTCAAAGACAGAAAAATGTCATGAAAAGAGACTCCAGAGAAACTACTATATTTAACCCCCAAGATAGAGTTTCTCTGTTTAGTCCTGGCTGTCCTGAAACTCACTCTGTAGACCAGACTGGCCTTGAACTCAGAGATCCCATCTGTCTCTGCCTCTCAAGTGCTGGGAATAAAGGCATGTGCCACCATGCTTGGCTTGAGAAACTACTTTTAATTTGGTAAAAGCCAGATATCCCATTTCTGTGGAATACACTGCAAGTGAACTGGGATGCCAACATCTCTGGGTGTTTAAGCAGAAGTCAGAGAAAGGAGTGAACATGTGTATCCCACTCCTTATCACCCAAGTCTAATTTCATGGAGAAACAGGAAATAACCAGGCATGGTGGTGCACACTATGACTGCAGCTCCTGGGGAACAAAGGTAGATCTCTTTTGAATAATGAGACCCTGCCTAAAAAAACTAAACAAACAACAACAAAAATAAATAAAAAAGTAAAAAAGAAAGAAAAAAAACCCTGATACACAGGAAATAGTTGTTCTGTACAAGAAAAATAACTGGCTAAAACAGTATTGGTATTTATTATTTATTATAGCTTAATCCATTCTCTCTCTCTCTCTCTTCTTTTTTTTTTTCTTCTTTTATTTTTTTGTTTTTTTGAGACAGGGTTTCTCTGTATAGCCCTGGCTGTCCTGGAACTCACTCTGTAGACCAGGCTGGCTTCGAACTCAGAAATCCACCTGCCTCTGCCTCCTAAATGCTGAGATTAAAGATGTGCATCACCATCACCCAGCTTTGATCCATTTTCTTGAGAAGTAAAACTACTTATTTTGGGGGGTAGGAGGTTGAGAACAAGGTTTCTTTGTGTCCCAGAACTAGCTCTATAGTCCAGGCTGGTCTTGAACTGAGAAATCCACTTGCTTCTGGCTCCCAAGTGCTGGAATTAAAGGCACCACAACTGTCAGGCCTGGCTAAATCTTAATATAGAATATATAAGCATAATTTTATGTATGTGGTTTAGACAATGTTCCAAAGGCATATGATTAGATCAAACCTAACCCAGCTGCTCTAGAGGCTGAGACCAGAGGACTTCAAGTTCAAGGGGTGGCTACCTGGGCTACTGAGCTAGCTCAGGCTACCTTATGCAACTTAGTGAGACCCTATCTCAAAATAAAAAATACAAGTGTGGGATGGTAAGATGGCTCAAAGCCTGATGACCCGATAATCCCCCAAACCCATGGTGAAAGTAGACTTGACTCTAAACTTTATCCTCTGACCTCTACATAAGTGCTATGGATCAACTGCAGAGCACTCTGAATAAAAAAATTTCAAGAGTTAAGGAGATAGGGAGATAGCTAAGCGGTTGGGGCATTTGGCCAGCATGTACAGGGTTCTGGGTTCTATCTCCAATACTACAAAAAGCAAAAGAAAGAAAATAAGCCTTTTGTAGTACTAGAGATAGAAAATATCGGTGCACATGTACACGTATGGTGTCTGGAGAGGCCAGAGAAGGAGACTCTCTGGAACTGGAATTACGGACCATGGTGAATGGCCAATGGGTGCTAGAAATTGAACCAAGGCCCTCTGGAAGACTATTCAGTGCTCTTAACTGCTAAGCTATTTCTCCAGCTCTATTAAATGTTTGTTTTAATCTACCACACATTATTTTATTATGAAATTTATGCTGTTAGGCATAAGAATGCTGAAACCCACATAATTACAGATCTATACCAAGTCACAAATTTCAGTATCAATGTTTTGCTTGGGTGCTGTAGATCTTTCTGGGATAATGTACTTTTGAGTAGTTCCACTTACCTTCAGGAGGCTCAGACATGGAAGGAGTGAGACAGTACATATGGTAGCCACGGTCACAGTCATCACAGAAGAGTAGCTGGTCCTGCAGAAGGCAAGGAGAAGGAACAAAGGTACAATGGTTTATGTCCCTAAGTTATGACACTGCTGCTACTTCCAAGAGGGACTAGTAGCAGCAAAGATCAGTTGTCAGTCTATCCATCTCAATCCATCCAGAGCCTAACTGTTCACAAAGCCTACTATTTCTGTGCACTCTTTTCTCCACAAAGCTGCCAGTTACCTTTTGAAAAGATGAGACAAATCATATAACCCCCTTAATAAAAGCCTCAGATAACATCCTCAAGGTCTAAGCATAGGGCGGAGCTTAGGTGCTTAATGTGCACCA
The DNA here is from genome assembly GCF_008632895.1 of Mastomys coucha. NCBI lineage: Eukaryota > Metazoa > Chordata > Mammalia > Rodentia > Muridae > Mastomys > Mastomys coucha. The sequence goes on from NW_022196904.1 coordinate 137,274,860, forward strand.
AATCCAGGACTCCTCACTGAGCTCAAAAGGTCCCAAGATCCTACAAACTAGCAATGTCCCCCTCTCTGGTCCCCCTTCCTGACACAGGAAGGATCTAGTGGGTAACAATGCCTCATTATAGACAACTTGCCCACCTTAAGGCCTCTGCACTAGCCATAATTTCTGGGACTGACTCCCTGTCTTATCCAAACTGCAACACCAACCTCACTTCCTCCAGAAGCAAATACAACTACAAACCTCTATTGGCATCCAGTTAACTCTTTGGTACATCACTAGTTTCATTTTCTTCAAGGTGTATCATATAAGAAACTCTGTTCACCCAAGTCCACAGATTCCATCAAAGCATAAACTTCTCTGTCTTACTTACTGACCCTAGAGCTAAGAACACTGTCTGACTACCGGTGCCCCAGAAACAGAATTCTTTTTAAACAATTATAAAGTTCCCAGCGGGGCATTAGGGAGAAGTGGGTGCACTCTGACAGAAGGCTTGCTTTGGAGGGGTTAAGAGGAGCGCTAGGCAGGCTCAGCGACACGCACATCATTCTCTGACGTGCCGCAGAGGTTGCAGCACTTGCACTCGATGCACTGCCAGCGGTAGGTCTTCACAGCCGCCATCATCACAGGGGTGAACTGCAGGCAGGACGGATGCCCTGTGGAGGAGGGGAGTCAAACAAGTGGTTGGAAACCAGGGTGGGGAGTGGGTAAGGGAGGCTGCTCAAGGAAGCAGGCCAAGAGGTTCCTGGGCACACTGAGTACAGCCTGCTCTTTGAGGATGGAGGTACCTGAGCGGCCACAGTCGGAACAAGACACTAGCTCCTCAGGCTGCCCTGTCTTCTTGTTGATTTTTGAGTCTCCTAGGCAGAAGTCACAGTAGTTGTTAGGCAAGGCCAATCCATCAGGTCCTTTCTTGGCTATAGGGAAAAAGAAAAAAATTCTGATGATGCTCAAGGGAACTCTGGGCTACCTTATATTCTCTCTATGAAGTGCTTTATAAATAAGCTGGCTCCTCTCCTGCTTGCCTGCCCTGACAGCTCAGCTTACATTTCTGCTCCTCAGACCTCTGGGACACAGGAGTGGGTGGCTGGGAGTCTTCTTTGTCCTCCCCTTCCTCTTCAGCCAGGTGGGAATGGGCATAGTGGTAACTGAGGCCAGGTCGGTTCTTGTAACGTTTTCCACAAACTGGATGGGAAAAAGATTGCAGAGAAATATTAGGACACAAAGGTGCTACTTCCCCACTCTGACAAGCCATGAAGCTCCAAATGAGGCCCATGGGAACATCTCTGCCCCCAGCATTTCTAGTCTGGGACAAACTTTAGTGATGGCCTCTTCCCCTTAGCCAAGAGTATCAGTCTCTGGACATTTTCAGTTTCTGGGATTCTCTTCCCTCTCTAAAATACAATAGGTACCAACATTTTTCTATGTGGGCTTTTAGAAGGATTTAGCCCATGCTGCATCAACTTGCCCCAGAAGTAGTAACAGTCTGGGAGCTCCAGGTTGATAAAGTTCTATAGTCTGGCCTTATGGCAAAAAAGGGAAACGTAACAAGGAGATGCCAGACTTTTTCTGCTCTGTAAATGTGGCAGGCTCATGCCATCCTGTGTATACCAATCCCAACTAAACAGACAAAAGGCTGAGGGTGGGTTTCTTGGTGAACACCTACTAACTGCCAGACAGGATAACTTCCCCAAAGAAACTGAAATACATTCCCACACTAGTGCCCAGCCCAGCCCAGCCCCTGCCAACCAGCAAGGAAAGATCACATGGCATTTTATCTTGAGCAATGACACCAAGAGGGGCAAGGGGGCCAGCAGGAAGGAATGGGAGGGTGGGAGCGGTGGTGGTATGACGGTGGAAGCATGAGCTGACCACCTGCTGTCTGGTTGGGGAATATCAGATGAATCTATCCATAATGGGTTCTGTTAATATTAGGCCAAGTGGCCATAGAAGTAAGTCTGTGGGAGACAAGCAATGGTAAAGACAGCTGCTAGGACTGAGAACGGAGCACACCCGGGGTACCACAGCACTACCCTCATACCATTGTAGAGATTCCAAAGCTAGTATCACAGGAAATGAGAAAGGCAGAAGGAACAAGGGAAGAGGGAAAAGGGACAGGAAAACACAAGTCTGAAAAGTTGAGAGAGCTACCTCTCTGGGGCGCTTTCGAGGTATGCTTTTGTTTGAAACTATCTGAAAGACAGAAAGAAAAGTCGTGAGAAGAAGGCCTTGATACATTTGAGACAGGGCAGCAGCAGCAGCAGGAAAACAGAGCGAGTGAGAGAGAACCCCAGCAGTGGCACTTCAGGCTGGAGGCACAGAAGTAGGGTAAGCCAAAGCAAAGGGAAAGAGGACAGACACTAACCCTCAGGGCTGGCCCCCTGTGCCCTGCCTTGATGGGTCAGCAGATCTGGATGCTGCCCACTATGAGGCCAACCCTGCCTGCTTTGAGTTCCCTCATCCTCCCACCCAGGACCCACAGACATCTCTCCCCAGAGCATGCAGGTCCCACCCACTGGGAAGCAAAGGCCAGGTTGGCAGGCAGGACAAGAACCCACGCTTGTTTTACCATTTAGTGCAAGAACATGACCCTCCCTCCTCTCACATCCAGAGCAGGAGCTGGGTCCAAGGCGAGAACTACCCACCCCTCAGGTGGCACTCACTGTCACAGGCATAGGGCTTATCCCGGTCCTCCAGGATGGAAGCATCCAGTTTCTTCCGGGCACTGCTCACACCCTTACTCTGCCAAGAAAACCAAAAAGATGATGCCTTCACTAAGGTTCCTTGGCCAGGAGAGCAAGGCAGAAAGCAAAAAATAAAGACTGGTCTCCACAGACCAGCCTGCTTCATTCTTCAGGCAGCACATTAGCTCCTCACCTTGGATTTCCCCTTCCCCCGACGCTTTGGAGTATCTTCTTCATAGTCCTCATCATCAAGGTCATCAAGGAAATCATCAGGTTCAATGATCCGCTGAGTGGAGCAGATTTGAATGAGCAGAAGTCAAACACATCCCATATAGAATTAGCCTCTTGGAACCCCCCAGAAGCTTCTCTGGGCCTTAACCTCACCTGTAACCGTTCTTTGCCTGCAATCCCATTCCTGCTTCCTTGAATGCTTTCTTTCCTCTGTGCCTCTTCAAGTTGCTCCCTTAATCTAGAATGCCTGTCCCCCTTTTCTCAGAGCCAAACACTTTCCCATAAAGCTCTCCTGGTACCTCAGGGAGCCATGTCCTGTCCTGCCTGCTCTGCTTCCAGTACATAAGTACACTGTAGCTGTTTTCTGATGTGCCAGAAGAGGGCATCGGATTCCATTACAGATGGTTGTGAGCCACCATGTGGTTGCTGGGAATTGAACTCAGGACCTCTGGAACAGCAGTCAGTGCTCTTACCCACTGAGCCATCTCTCCAGCCCTGCTTCCAACTTTCATGCCCTACTTTAAATGAGCTTTGCCTCTTACTTGACCTTGAGGAAGTTTTAACTGCTTTGCTTCTGCCTCCTTGTTCATGAAACGGGGAACCACAGAACCTACCTCATGAGGCTATACAAGAGGAAGCATATGGAAAATACTTAGCACAGTACCTGGCTTATCTGTCTTTGAACTTAGCATAACTTCCCAGTTGACAGGTGTGAACCAAGTGAGCTTCACCTATGTAACACCAGGTGTATGTAGCATCTAAAGTCTCTAACAAAACCTTGTGTGAGAGAGAATGAATGAGTAAGCCTGTCCTGGGAAGGAGTGTGGAAGGCTAGACAGGGCAGGGCTGGTGGCCAGCAGACCACAGAACTGCAGGGGCAGCTGCGGCTTCCATTTCAGCTATTTTTGGTTTTTTTGTGCTAGGGCTTATACATCAATAAGCATGTGTTCTACCATGGGTCTGCTTCAGTTCTACTAATTGGGTGAACCTTCCGACCCATAAAGAGGAGACTGGTCCTTATTAAAGTCCTCTAGCCACAGGAATAACAGACCTTCCGTGCCCGACTGTTGCTAACAGGAAACTCGCCCAGGCTGTCATCGTCAACTCGGGGATCTGGGGCACCCCGTTTCTCCAGGGGATCAGTACGCAACAGAGCCTCTAAACTGCTGCCATCCTGAGAGATAAGCCCCTCTTTCTTCAGAGTCTGGTCAGTGTCTGCAACAAGTCAAGATGAAGCTAACTCAGAAGGGGTGAAACTGCATCTACACCATGTGGGGCCAATTCAAACCCAACCACTTCTGTTCTCTAGGAACCAAGATGTGTCTGTTCACCCAGCACTGGAACACAGCTCTATTACCTGTTTTCACTAAGACAGCAAGCTCCTTCAAGGAATGAAAGTACAGTCTGTACAAGCTTTAACACAGAGCCATGCAATAGCAGGTAACAGCAAGCCTCATCACACAGACCACAGCTCTGCTCAGGAAGTGAGCCCTTACTTGGTTTATTTACTCTTGATTATTTCATTTAGTTTGGTGCATGTGTATGTAGTATATGTCTATATGGTGTATGAACACATGTAGGTACACATATTAGAGAAGAACATTGTGTGTCCTGCTCTATTACACTCTGCCTTATTGCTTTGGAGTCTCTCACTCAACCCTGAATTAGACTGGCAGCTAGAAGCACCAGCTCTGTACTGTATTATAGAAACATGTTGGCTACACTGAGCTTTTTGTATGAACACCAGATTAGAATTTAGGTCCTTGTGTTCATACAACAAGTACTAGGACACTTCTCTGGCCCATATTATTTTGAGATAATTTCATGGTTTTTGTTTGTTTTTTGAGGCTCTCATGTAGCCCAGGCTGGTCTCAGTAAAGAATGATCTTGAATTTCTGATCCTCCTGCCCCAACCTCCTCAATGCTATTATTATATAGGAATATACAACCATGTTCAGTTTATGCAAAGTAGGATATTAAACTCAGGGCCCTGTGCACGCTGGGTGAGTACTCTAGCGACTAAGCTACACCCAGCCTCTACCTGGTTTAATAGATGGGAAAGAAAGCCTGGGATCCTCAGGTGGGTGGGCGCGACGTTTTTTCCGCCAGCGTCGGGCAGGATAGGAGTATAACTGTCCAGAGGCCAATCCTGCCGAAGAAAGGAAGGAAGAACAATTAAGCCCTAATCCAGCCCTAAAAAAGGTGAGCAAATGAGAACTCTGTTGAGTTCTAGAGCAAGGGAGTAATACAGAACACATGAGCCTGGGCCAGGTGGGGATACTTCATGGAAAAGAAAAACAGATGTCAGCTGAAGTATGCAGCTGTTCTTAGTAGTTGAAAGATCATAGCTGCTTCAGGGGCCAAAAACAAAGGCTGGCTGCTTCATCCTCTCCAATTCTCATTACCAGTGTGAGCAGTGGAGGAGCCTTCTACCCCATCTCCTAAGGGACAGCAGAAACTTCCTCATGCTCCTGTGTCACCTTTCCTGAAGTCTGCAACCTTACCTGGTCCCCGGTGTCGTTTTTCCATCCAGATATAACAATTGCTCTGGGCTACTCCAGTCTGTGAGTCCAGGAAAGGCAAACGCACGCTACGCTCAGCACAGAGGCGGGCGTTATAATTGTGGCACTGTTCCATGGCATCTTTGTAGTACTGCTCCCCAAGGCTGCAGGAAGGTAAAACATAGAGGTGTGGGGTCACACCATGCTTCTTCCCTGTCAACTGCTTCTCTCAAAGGCTCAGGAGTCTAAGAGACTCTCTTTTCTGTTATTTGCCACCTATTCTGCCTCAAGGGACATGAAGAACCTTCACTAAGCTATCACACAAGGAAAGACAAGTTACTGTGGACTGGGCCAGAGCCCCTAAATAATAAATAATCATTGTGACACTTTTTTTTTTTTTTTTTGATTTTCGAGACAAGGTTTCTCTGTATAGGCCTGGCTGTCCTGGAACTCACTCCGTAGACCAGGCTGGCCTTGAACTCAGAAATCTGCTTGCCTCTGCCTCCCAAGTGCTGGGATTAAAGGCGTGCACTACCACTGCCCCGGCGTGACACATGATTTTATCATGTGTATAACCAGACATAAGCTTTTTAAATATTTTTTTGTTCTGAGACAAGGTCTCTTTCACTTTGCAGCCCAGGTACTGAACTCATGAAAATCCTCCTGTCTCTTGCCTGCCAAGTCAAACTTAAATCTTAATCCACATAGAGTGAAGAATGGCCAAAAAACAGCTGTTGCAGAGAGCCTGCTCAGCCCACACAGACCTCTGGATTCAATCTGCCACTACTGGGGGGAGGGAAGGACAAGGAAGAAATGAACTGCTATTCTGTGGTTCTCCTGTGTCCAACTCATGCTAGTTAATGTGACTTGTCTTAACCTAAGCATCTGAGCTGCAGTCATTACTGTAGATATTAACTTTCTTTAACAAGTGGGGAAAACAAGATCTAGAGGACTTGTCGCAAGAGTTTTGGCACACTATTAGTAAGTCCACCCCTCAAAATGCTATCCAGTTATAAAAAACGAAGCTCTTACTAGGCATATTACCCTGACTTCAAGGCCAGTTGGGCCGCATAGCAAAACTCTGCCTCAAAACCCAAACTAGGTAGATTTGGTGGCACACACCTGTAATCTTAGCACTAGCACATGGGAGGTAGAGGCATTTTTAAAGTCATCCTCAGCTAAATAGCAAGTTCAAGGACAGCCTGAACTGCATGAGACTAAAAAAAAAAAGGAAAGAAAAAAGCCAAAAAAACAACCAACCAAAAACAACAACAAGCTATCCTTGAGTCGGGCTTGGTGGTGCACGCTTTTAATGCCACCACTCGGGAAGCAGAGGCAGGTGGATCTTGGGGTTCAAGACCAATCTCATCTACAGATCTAGTTCCAGGACAACCAACACTACAGAGAGACCCTGTCTCAAAAAAAAACAAAACAAACAAACAAAAAACATAACAAAAAGCCAGGCGGTGGTAGCACACGCCTTTAATCCCAGCACTTGGGAGGCAGAGGCAGGTGGATCTCTTGAGTTCAAGGCCAGCCTGGTCTACAGAGTGATTTCCAGGACAGCCAGGGCTACACAGAGAAACTCTGTCTCGAAAATCCAAAAAAAGAAAAAAGAAAAAACATAACAAAAAAAACCACTTGTTCTTGAGGAGGACCTGTCTGGTTTGGTTCCCAGAATCCATATAGTGGTTCACAACTAGCTATTCAGTCCAGTTACAGGGATCTAATTCCCTCTTCTGACCTCTGTGGGCACCAGGCACACATATGGCACACATATATACAGGCAAAACACTCATACAAATAAGATAAAATTTAAAAGCTCTTCATGTACAAACAATCCAAAGGTAATTAGGGGGAAAAGAAAGACAGGCATAGTACTGAGAGGTGTTGTGGGATATGACCACTCATGTATCCACAAGGTAAGAACTTGCAGTGTTCCAGGGAGAGATATTCCCCAAGTTTCTCGAAGCTCTTACTAAGCACTACTACTAACAGCAAATCTGTGACACTGAAGCCCATCTCAGACTCTTCCTGTCACACAGACACTGGAGGAGTCAATCTGAAATCTGAGGGGGATTCTCTAAGTACTTTGAGAAAAGATAAGAAATTGGAGAGCTAGGGGGTTTGTGGTTCTAAGCATGTTCAATGACCCCACCTTGTTTTGGTACAGAGGAGTAAGGACTCATATTTATAACCAATCAATCTTTTTGTTGTTCTGGCGCTCATATGCAGAGCATCCCAAATGCTACATGTATTCTACCACTGAGCTATATATTACAGTCAAATACTCAATCTTTTTCTTAAATAGAGGCTCATGTAGCTCATACTGGACTCAAACCCCATATGCAGTCAACAATGACCTTGAATTTCTCATCTTCCTGCCTCTATCTCCCCAACTACCACATGCACTTACCACATCCAGTTTTATGTGGTGCTGGCTTGATTCAACCAGGATCTCTTGTATGCTAAGCAAGTACTCTACCAACTGAGCCACATTCCTAGCCTCAAAATACAAACACTGAGGGCAGCAGAGACTTCTTTCCCATAGCATCCCCTTTACCTATGATCTAGGGGTGTCTAGATCACATCAGGATGGATTTGGGAGTAAAAAGACTGGCTGGCTATAACCCCCACATGGACACAGCCATGTAAGTAACCTGTATGAACCTCCATTCCTCTCCTACAGATTGGGGCAGTTAGACTAGACGAGCTCTGACCTACCAGGATTCTGATGGAGATAATAGAGATAAGGAGACATGAAAAGCAGGAGGGAGTAAGGCCTCAGTGTCTAATACCTACTAAAGTTGTATCAACAAGCCCTAATGTAGAATCTGATGGGGACTTTCACTGAGCAGTCACAAGAGACTACTGCATAGCTTAGTTTGTTCCCAGCAAATGAAAAAGACACACACCACACACAGCAACACTACAAGTAGAGCCTGAATCGATTCAGTGAGCAATAATAACTATAATTAAGGTATGAATGTGTTGGAGAGCACAGCACAGAAGAGAGCAGCCTCACATTTGCTTGCCTTTAGGAGGCAGCCATGTCCTTACCACACAGGAAAATTGGATAAACAAGGCTGAGTGCAGCAGCTCCTTTGTTTCTGCTGATGGGAATTGATACTGACACTGGAAGTCAAACGGAAGGAAGGACCAGCCCGGTGGGGCTAAAGACTGCAAAGTCAGAGCACGGAGGCTGAGGAAGGCGTGGAAGGAAGGCGTGGAAGGATGACTGAAATGTCCAGTCGGGCTCCCGCAGCCAGGTTAAGATTCTAGAAGGTGAAGCGAGTGCTCTAGTAGAAAAGACAGCCAGGTGGAACTGTGTGCGGTGAAGAGAGCAAAAGAGCAGAGCATACACAAATTCAAGGCTCTGGGACAAAAAAGTTCCAAGCTTCTGTATTCCATGGATAGCCTTATATAATTCATATGAACTTTAAAAAACCTAGTTGGCAGCCATGGCTATTTTTAGACTAGTATTTACTCTAATAAGACTACTATAAAGACTATTTCAACCTTGACATTGTATTTGAGAAAACCAGAAAATTAAGACAGAAAGTCTTCTCACACAGCAAAATGAAAAAGATGAGCTAGTGGTCTTTCCCTCAATGAGTGATGTCAGCTGCCACAAGACTTAAACATACTATAATCAAAAAAAAAAAAAAAAAAAAAAACACACACACACATATATACACACACACACATACATACACACATATATCAGAAAGACATCTTTCCAGAGTGAGAATGGTGTGAGAATCAAAGCCTGCTCTGTAAAGGGAAAGTCCTGTGGGGAACATGTTACCAATGTCCAGTCTTCTGCACCTTCCACTGAGGAGAACAAGTTAGTACCTCACTGATACTCAGGTACCAGTGACTAGTTAAAGAAGCATCAACAGCAATGGTCTTTTTAAATGAGCAACAAACACTTAAAATACTACACCAATGGGTTGGCAACTCCATTTTCTACCAGACCATCTTTCGACATGATGAACTCTATTAACATCTAATTCTGAAAACCCAGGCAAGCATATTCTTTTAGAAAGTAAGATTTCCAGGGTAAAAGCTGTGACTCCTCTTTTCACAGGAAACCTGAGGGGATGAAGGTGGGGGACACAGGACAACTCCCCTTCTAGGGGAATAGGGGAGGTCAACAAAGAGAAAGGCAGGGTAATTAAGACCTAACATCTGAGTCCTGAAGAACTATAAAAATGTTAAATTAACAGCCTTATTTCTAAATTGAGGGAGATGTCAGCCTAAAGAGAGCTGGGGAACCTGGAGTGGGCAGATCACAAAGATAATAGCGTTGGGAGGAGGGGTGGTTGAAAGAGGCAGCATGATGGAGCCAAAAGCAAGTTTAAAAAAAAAAAAAAAGCCACAAGAGAAGGCACTTAGCTTAATGGAAGTGGGAAAGCATTCTCGAAGAAAAAGGCTCCAAGCTGCAGGGGAGAAGCAACTTAACCTTAAAAAATAAAAATAAAAAAAAGCCTCTTGGATGATTGAGGTTCTGCCCACTACAAAGACAGATGAAGCGGCAAAAAGTCCTCCAGAATAGTTCCTAAAATCCAAAAGCTTTGACTGGACAGCCGAACACTTCAATTTTTCTACCCTTACATCACGCCCAACATGGCCATTAAAGGAAGAGAAGGTCATTCTTAAATCCACTGGGCACCCGATTCCAAAACTCTTCTTCAAGAAGGAAAGAAGGGACTCATCAAAATCCCAAACATCTCTAACTCAGGGGAAGCGGCTAACAGGCCAGTCCCCGTTCCCAGTGTTTCCCAACAACCGTTAACTTCAGCTCTGCTCGAAATCTGGCCCGCACAATGGCATCAGGGGAACCGAGAACGCCCACCGCGGGGCTCCTGTGGACTAGACGGCCGTCTGGTTCCGGTCTGGTTCCCCACTCCCCGAAGTTCTTTTCCCTTATGCCTCTGCTCTTGGACCAATTCTTCCCAAGAACGTTTTTAGTTTCGTGTACCCCGGATTTCCCGGTTAATGTCACCGGGCTGCTTAAGTCCTAGGATCCCGCAGGGATGGCGGAGCCTGTAGCCCCGGGGACTGCGGTGGGCGGGGAGGGGACCCGATCTCCGGGGGCCACCGGCCTCGGCTCGGCCGGACTGAGGCGTCTCCAGAGAGGGGCCGGGGACCGTGAGCCTCTCGTTCGCAGCCCGCAGCTCCGCTCGGGCTCGGCCCGCGAGGACGTCGCCCGTCGGGGGCTCCGCTGTGCCCCGCTCCCGGCCTCCACAAGTTTCCAAAAGAAGCCCAGCGCCTTCTCCGGAGTCTCCTGTTGCCCTCCCTACCAGCAGTCGCACAGCAAGGACTTCCCGGGCATGTCCTTCTCTCTATCTTTTCTCTTCCCGCACCTCCCTCTCTACTCCCAGGCCCTTTACAAAATTTCTGGTACAGGAGAGATTTAAAAAGAAAAAAAAGAGAAAAAAAAAAAAGACCACTTACAGCTTCACTACATTCTCCACCACAGCCGCCATCTTCCCTGTTCCTCTCCCTCAGGCCGAGAGGCCCCGAAACCCGCAACGCGCAGGCGCTAAGCCTTCTCAGGACACTCGGTCTTCGACCCTCTGCGCAGGCGCAGCCAGAGGGTGCGCGCGCACGCACAGGCCCACGAGAGCGAGCGCTAGAGAACGACCTGTCCTGAAGGAGCATGGAGGATCCCAGTGCGCAGGCGCGATTGGAAAACTTGCATGCCCTCTGCAGACTCGTATCCCCTCCATTTAGTGGAGTCTCAGAAAGGTCTGGCTTGGTTGGAAAGTGAGAAAGGTAAGTGAAAAGGCCACGCAGATGGGTTAGAAGGAGCAACAGTGTCCTGCCTAGCTGACCGTTAGACACGTGGCTGACTCACAGGGAAGGAATTGATGGGTAGGTAGTGAAAGGTCAGAGACGTACCCAGTCCTTTAGGTACCTCTCTCCCTAGACATCAACCCATTTTAGAAAATGGAAAGTGAACGCCCAAAATAGGCTGTTCTTGGGCCTGACTCTCTCATTCGGACAATCCCTGTCAGTAAACCTAGTCCTTGAACTTCACTGGCACCTACCTCTTCTCTCTTGCTTGCTTCTCTCTCCCCCAACCCCTCTCTTGATTCACTCCTTTGCTGTATATGCTTCTCTTTGTGTGTGTGCATGTGCCATAGCATGTGTGTAGGAGTCAGAGAGAAACTTGGGGGCGTCGGTTCTTTCCTTCCACTTTTTGGGTTTGGGGGATGGTGGTCAGGTTGTCAGGCTTGGTGTCCACTCCTTATCTGCTGGGCCATCCCACCAGCCCTTTGATTGCTATACCCAAGCCATTCTCCACATTGAAATTGTTCACAGACCATCCCTCTTAGTTCTATACCATTTATTTCTCCTTCAGTATCAATTTATGCAAATCTTCTTTCCCCTTAAAGAAGAAGCCAACAGGACTCCCTGAAGCCCATCGGCATTGCATATCACCCCATTTCTTTTCACTCTTTCAAAGCAGATTTTCATTCGTATTCTGTACTGCCCTGTTACCTAGGCTCTCATCTGCTTACTGAGTGCTTCTGTTCCCACCAAACCTTTTGAAATAGCTCCTACCAAAGTCACCAGACCTCGGTTTCAATAGAGTTAGAAAAGATCTATTCTGTCCTCGTTGGACCTGATATATATATATATATATATATATATATATATATATATATATATATACATATATTGTCTTTTTTCTTTAGGAGGTAGGAGGATTGCCACAAGTTCAAGGCCCATCCAGGCTACACAAGTTCTAAGCCACCAGGGCTACATAGAAAACCTGAAGGACAGTAGCAACAAACAATAAAAGTTCCCAGAGCCTACACTGGAATGGAAATTTCTGGTTTCTTTAACAACTTAGTCATGTCATGTGATGTTTTTCTGGAAGCTGTCTTGTGAGAGGGTGTGTGATAGTTTGCTGAAAACAGACCCTTGATAAAGATATAAATGGAACCCCACAAACAGAGAGGAAGTTCTTGCATTGCTATACCATCAGGGCTTCACTGGTTTTCACTTCATAGAGAAACTCACTCGCTAAACAGCTTCTCTTGGTATTCCAGCTGATTCTGGCTGCTTCAGCAGAGCCTGGCTGTTAATGCTGGATTGTGCCACTACTGTTCATGTTTGGTGTTTGCTATTGAATAGGTGTGCTGGTATCCTGACGATGAAGAGTGGAATTGCCCACAGGAGGTGCTTCTAAGCAGGTCCACAACTCCCTTTGCCTTTAACCTTACTTTTTCCCTATCTCTGGTTGGTGGGCTAAAAGAGAGGGTTAAGAACCCCAAATAGCTGGGCAGTGGTGGCACATGCCTTTAATCCCAGCACTTGGGAGGCAGAGGCAGGTGAATTTCTGAGTTCGAGGCCAGCCTGGTCTACAGAGTGAGTTCCAGGACAGCCAAGGCTACACAGAGAAACCCTGTCTCAAAAAACAAACAAACAAAAAACAAAAACAAAACAAACAAAAGAACCCCAAATAAAGTCAGTTTTGAAAAAACCTAAGCTTACACTACACAGAGGCTCAGAACTGTCTGTAAATCCAACTCCAGGATCCAACAATCTCTTTTGACCTATTATGGACACCCTGCCTTAATGGGGCCCTATCTTAGTTAGGGATTCCATTGCTGTGGAAAGACACCATGACCAAGACAACTCTTATAATTACAATATTTAATTGGGCCTAGCTTACAGTTTCAGAGGTTCAGTCCATTATCATCATAGCAGGAAGCATGGCAGCATTGAGGTAAACATAGCTCTGGAGGAGCTGAGAGTTCTACATCTTATTCAGAAGACAAACAGGAAAAGACTGGCTTCCAGGTAGGTAAGAGGAAGGTCTCTCAAAGCCTACCCCCATAGTGACATACCTCCTCCAATAAGGCTGCTCCCTAAGCCAACCACATTCAAACCACCACAGACCCCTCCCAAAGCTTATACCTGGCTACCAACTGCATGGAGTGTCAACTGCAGGCCCTGGAAGAGTCTGTAAACGTGCAGAGTGCAAGGAGCTAAGGGCTGTCTCACTTTCCTGCAGCCTCAGTGCTGAGGGAACCTCTCTTCTGGTGTGGTGGGGTCAGGTAAGAGAGGCACCTTTCCTATATCCTCACCCATCCAGCCTTACTTGAGACCTAATCTGAGGCTAGAGGAGCCTCAGGAGGAGGGCATTCATGCCTTGAGGCCCCAGATCCCCGTGTCACACACCAGCCACACATGGAGAGCCTGTGTCAGAGTGGTAATCTAAGGCTCTGAACTCTTGACCTCAGGTACCTGCCTACATTGAGGTAGCTGGAAGTAGAAGTAAGGAAGTCCACACAAGTGTTTATTGGACAGCTAACAATGTCATGTCTTCCTACAGTACACTGGCTTTTAAACTTTTTATTTGTATTTGTTTTTGAGACAGGGTCTATCTACATAGCCCTGGCTGTACCTGAGCTCACTATGTAGACCAGGTTGGCCTCAAATTCAAAGATCCACCTGCTTTTGCCTCTCAAGTACTAGGAGTAAAGGCATGGGTCACCACTGCCAGACATTTACTGTTTTTGTTTTAAAGATTTACTTTGGGCTGGAGAGATGGCTCAGCAGTTAAGAGCGCCGACTGCTCTTCCGAAGGTCATGAGTTCAAATCCCAGCAACCACATGGTGACTCACAACCATCCATAATGAGATCTGATGCCCTCTTCTGGTGTGTCTGAAGACAGCTACAGTGTACTTATATATAATAAATAAATCTTTAAAAGAAAAAAGATTTACTTTGTGTATGTGCATGTGAATGTATCCTATATGTGTCCTCTGGAGAAGAGCAAATACTTTTTTTCCCCCGAGACAGGGTTTCTCTGTGTAGCCTTGGCTGTCCTAGAACTCACTCCGTAGACCAGGCTGGCCTTGAACTCAGAAGTCCGCCTGCCTCTGCCTCCCAAGTGCTGGGATTAAAGGCATGTGCCACCACTACCCGGCGAGGAGCCAATTCTTTTAACCAGCGAGCCAACTCTAGTCCCCTACAGTTTTTTAAAAAGTATATTGACCCATGGTTTGTCCAATTCATGAATGTAGAACCCATAGATACACAGGATATTGCATCTCTCTTTTTGTTAGAAACACAAAAGTCCACCAGGCAGTGGTGGCACACACCTTTAATCCCAGCACTTGGGAGGCAGAGGCAGGCGGATTCCTGAATTTGAGGCCAGCCTGGTCTACAGAGTGAGTTCCAGAACAGCCAGGGATACAGAGAAACCCTGTCTCAAAAAACAAAACAAAAAAAAAAAAATAAAAAAGAAGAAGAAAAACACAAAAATCTTATTATCACAAATACAGAGTTTCTGCCCATTCCTGTGGCCATTCCCTTATCAGGTCATCTCAATCTTTTGCAATAAAAAAACTATGGTATAGCATTAATTGAAGGGCAAACATGTAGCTTAGTTGGTAGAGTGCATACAAGAAGTTCTGAGTTCAATCCACAGTACTAAGTAAACTGAACCTAGTCCCTTTGTAAAAACAGCCAGCATTCATATCTAGTGGGCCATCTCTCCAGCCCCTTCCAGCCCCTCCCTGCCAAATACCTAAATCAGTGTCTAATATTGACCACTGAGACTTGGTTTGGTTGTTAGTTGGTTGTGGTGGTCAACTTAATGAGATCAGACTCACCATGGAGACTCCAGAGGTGTCTGTGAAGGACTTTCTAGACCTAGTTAATGGCGGTGGGAAGACCACCTGACTGTGGCCGGCACCATCCCATGGGCTGAAGTCCCAGACTGAATAAAAGAAAGTAGTGGAAACACCCACAGTCGTCCCTTTTGGCTTCCTGACTGTGGACACAAGGTGACTGGCTGCCTCAACCCCTGCTCCCATGACTCTTAAACATAACAGACTGGGCTGCACCCAGGAACCAGGATAAACCTTCCCGAAGCTGTTTTCATCAGGTATTTGTCACAGCAACAACATAACCAGTGCAGATTATTCTATTTCCTTCTCACTGTGGGTGCAGAGTGAAGTACAGCCCCCTGGAGGGAAGGCACAGCCTCTGCGGAATCTTCTAGGGTGGCCTTTCCCCCTGTGAGCCCACTGTTCATGGAGACTGGCCCACTGTCAGAAGGAAACCTAGGACAAGGGTACAGGATGCTCAGCCACCAGCAGCAGCATGTTTTATTGCGACCAGAATCCCCTGGTCATGTGAGGAAGGGATGGAACAGGACACAAGGCAGGAGATGTCATGCTTTATGGATGCCATGCTCCCAGATCAGAACACAAAGACTGGTGGGAAGCACATCCGATGATATTGACATGGAGGGCAGTTGGAAAGGAGGGGCTCCATCACATGGGACCTCAGGGAAAGGGGGCAATTGGCAGTGAGGGTCAAATGACCAAAGAGACTCAGCAGTCTCTAGGGCAACTCCTGCATGGGTCCCTGTGGATGTTAGATGAAAACAAGGATACCCTCTGTCCATTGGGAGAAGGGAAAAAAAACAAAGGCTCAAAACGACAGACACTGGCCAGCACCCATGGGTGTGACCTGCGTCAGGACCATTGTCCATAGATGTCTTCAGGCGTCACCACAGCCTGGGTGACCTGCCCGGTCAGCCAAGGGTCTTATGTAGGGATCTGCACACGGCCTAGGTCCTGATCCATAATCTGGAGGACATCATCCAGGATAGAAGGCCCCAGGTCCACATGCAGAGACAGCAGGGAGCTACCATGGGACAGGAAGGGCTCTTCGGCCTCTGGCTCAGGGCTCATCCCATTGTGGGTTGAGCCAGCCTCTGGAATCCTCCAGACGTCCACATTTCCTGCCTCCTGTGGGGAGGACTTTGGAGAAGGCTGTGGTGACTCAAGGTGCAACCGAGGAGGCTTGGGTGGAGCCTGGGCTGTGGGCAGAGTGAGGGCCTGGGGCCCACCAATTACAGGGAGGGAGATGGCGTTTTTGAGCAGAGGTGACAGCCCATCGGGGAGCTCTCGCCCACACACTGTCGTAGTGCGAGTAAACTGGAAGGGAAGGTCGAAGCTGCCATCCTCCTCAGCCTCTTCCACTGCTGTTCCTGGAAGGAGATGGAACTTGCCCTGCAGGAAGGAGATGTCCCCAAACATGTCATCTCCACCACCGCTGCCAATATGAATAGTGTGACGGAAGTCCCCAAGTGGCGGGCTGATCATGTCTGAGGACAGCAGATCCCGAAGCTTCTCTTTCTTGCCTTTGCGGCTGCCACGTTTCAAATAGATGGGGACCTTGGTGGACATGGTGACCTGGCTACTCAGTCCTCAGTACCTCTCAACACCCTCTGCCCAAAACAGGCTCCAGACGGCCAATGTCCACTCTTGCCAAAAACAAAAAAAACAAAAACAAAAAAAAACCTGGAGGATGAGATGTGATCAAAATTGGCCTAAGGTATCAGAAAAAGTTAAAGGCCAACAAAGCCAGGGTGGTGAATACACCCCACTCTCTTTCCGAGTAGATGAAAGTCTTTTTGGAGAACTGGAGGGAGGGAGGTGAGGTCCCCTCAGCAGCAGTGGGTTTTGCTCTTGTTCCAAGATTCTTAGTCCAGAGTTGAGAAACTGGAATGAAGGAATGCATAAATCAGGAACAGGAAGACAACAGACAAAGCAAGTTGAAGTGAGGTGCATACCAGTAATCCCAACACTCAGGAGGCACAGACGGGAAGATCAGGAGTTCCAGGCTAGCCTAGGTTACATGAGACCCTGCCTCAAAACAATAAACAACAAGAAGAGTTGGGGGTGTAGCTCAGTTACAGTGATTGCCCAAGCCTAACCCCGGCATTACCTAAGTGCGTGCATGGTGGTGCAGCCAGCACTCTCAGCACTTGCAAGGTAGACTAGGCAAGGAGATCAAGAGTACCAGATCATCCTTGACTACATACCAACTTCTGGCTGTGAAGCCGCAGGTATAAGGGGCTCTGTCTGAAGGGATGGAGAACACTCAGTGAGTGCGAAAGGGGCAGGTGAGAGGGCTCGGTGGGGAAAGCACCCATTGGTAAAGCCTGGAGGCCTGAGTCTGAGCTGCAGAACCACAGTAGGAGAGAACTGAGGCCAGGGAGCTATTCTCAGACCTCCTCATGCAGGCTGTGACATGCTCACACTCACACAATAATAATAAAAATAGCCAGGCGGTGGTGGTGGTGGTGGTGGCGGCGGCGGCTGCGGCGGCGGCGGTGCACGCCTTTAATCCCAGCACTTGGGAGGCAGAGGCAGGCAGATTTCTGAGTTCAAGGCTAGCCTGGTCTACAGATTGAGTTCCAGTACAGTCAGGGCTATACAGAGAAACCCTGTCTTGAAAAAAACAAACAAGCAATAATAAAAATAAAACTAACTTTAAAAAGCCAACTCTCCTGTGGGCTTGGTGGATCACATTTTTTTCCCCCCAGCGGTAGATCACACTTTTAATCCCAGCACAAGGAAGACAAAGGCTGGCAGACCTCCGACTTTGAGGTCAGCCTGGTCTAAGAGTACAACTCTATCTTGAACAAAAATAAAGTCAGGCAGCTGTGTAAGCTTTTAATTCTAGCACTTAGGAGGCAGAGCCAGGCTGATCTCTGTGAGTTTGAGGCCAGCCTGGTCTATAGATAGAGTTCCAGGACAGCCAGGGATACACAGAGAAGCACTGTCTCAGGAAGAAAAAAAAAAGGCAGCTCTGATAATTTTTTTCTTTTTTTGGGGGGGGGTTGTTTTTTCAAGACAGGGTTTCTCAGCTGGACGGTGGTGGCCCACGCCTTTAATCCCAGCACTTGGGAGGCAGAGGCTGGAGGATTTCTGAGTTCAGAAAAAAAAAAAAAACAGGGTTTCTCTGTATAGCCCTGGCTGTCCTGGAATTCTGTAGACCAGGCTGGCCTTGAACTCAGAAATCTGCCTGCCTCTGCCTCCCAAGTGCTGGGATTAAAGGTGTGCACCATCACTGCCCGGCCATTTTTTTTTAAAGGTTTATTTATTGTTGTATGTAAGTACACTGTAAGTGTCTTCAGACGTACCAGAAGAGGGAGTCAGATCTAATTACAGGTGGTTGTGAGCCACCATATGGTTGCTAGGATTTGAACTCAGGACCCCTGGAAGAGTAGTCAGTGCTCTTAACTGCTGAGCCATCTCACCAGCCTCGATTTTTTTCATTCCTACTCTCCCTGTATCAACGCTCTCTTTAGGGGACACCTAATAAAAAGTATGTCTTCACAAGTCCATGATGTCTTACGGAATGATGTCAGGCCTCCCAGTCCTGCTTTGCTTTGTTTTGTTTTCTTTTTTAAACAGACTTTCACTATTTAGCCCTGGTTGACTAGAGCTCACTGTGAATTGGAACACAGAGATCCACCTGCCTTTGCCTCTCAAATGCTGCAATTAAAACGTAAGCCACTATACCCCTCCTCAAGCCTCTGGGAAACTGAGGCCCAGAATCCGAATGGTACTCTCTACAAACTCCTATCCCTGGTCCCTGGCTCTGCTCATTGCTCCTGCCCGGCCGGGTATTCACGCTCATCCCTGACTTCTGCCACACAGGAAGTGCCTCACTGTATAGGAGTCTGCCCATTGCTCTCAATTTCCTACTCAGGGGAGGTGGGGAGTTTGGAGACTGCCTCTCCTGCCCAGGCCTGGTCCAGAGCTGGGAACAGGCGTCCACCCCAGTGAATGGCCAGTGCCTCACATGGGATACATCACTTTCCGGTTGGAGGCTTCCCTTCCTTGCTCCTCCCTTAGGTCTGGTCCTTACCATCGAGGCTGGATCTGATGGAATCCCAGCACTCACAGAGATGGGGCAGGGTGTACGGATACTTCTTGGGTGGTTGGCATTCTGCAGAGTTTTTGCAAACACATGTTATCAGAACCCTCCTATGATCCCCAGTTGAACATTAAAACTCTCCAGGCTGCCATGTAGCTCCCGGCAGATTCCACGCCTAGCTGGAGAAGCAGAGTGAGGCAAAAGAGAAGCACCAGCTACATTTTGGATTCCCACAAGCAAAATGTGGAAACGCGGTCAAAGAGATGCCATTAACTTTTTTTTTTTTTTTTTTTTTTTTTTTTTTTTTTTTTTTTTTTTTTTTTTTTTTTTTTTTTTTTTTTTTTAGATTTATGTGTATGAGTGTTTTGCCTGCAAGTATGTAAGTGACCACATGCAAAGCTGGTGCCCACAGGTCAAAAGAAGGCATTGCATGCCCTGGAACTGGAGTTACAGATAGTTGTGAGCCCTCATATGACTGCTGGGAGCCCAACCTCTGTAAAAGTAACAAGTGATTTTAAGCACTGAGCCATCTCTCCTGTATTAACAGCACTGACTACTAATGCACCTGCCATCCACTTCCATATATGCCAGCCTGGCTAAGATCCTGTCTTTTTTGTTTTGTTTTGTAGAGACAGGGTTTCTCTGTGTACCCCTGGCTGTCCTGGAACTCATTCTGTAGACCAGGCTGACCTCGAACTCGAAATCCACCTGCCACTGCCTCCCAAGTGCTAGGACTAAAGGCGTGTACCACCACTGCCCGGCCCTTTTCATTTTTTTTAACCTTTTATTTTATAGGTGTTCTGCCTACATGTGTGTCTGTTCACACATGTGTGTTGGACATCATGGGACTGGAGTTATAGACAGGTGTGAGCTGTCATGTGGGTGCTGCAAATTGAAGCCAGATCCTCTGGCAGAGCAACTAATGTTCTTAACCCCCCGAGCCATCTCTCCAGCCCTGTAGGATCCTATCTTAACCGCTGAGCCTTGTCTCCTGACAGGATCCTATCTTTACATGAGAAATGAGAAGGAACCAGGAATGTCGCCATATGGATTGAAAGAGAGAAAGTGTGTGGTCACTGTGTTGGAAGGAAAGGTGTCCCCAGTAACAGAGTAATCTTCTATACTTGGCTCCATTGCTGTAGCAAAGTACATGTGTTTAATACACATGTGTGTGAAGGGGTGTAATGTTATCATTTCAGACTGATTTTTCCTCTCTTGTTTAGACTTTTTTGGGGGACACTAAGACTCACTATGTAGTCTTGACTGGTCTAGAACTCAGAGGTTTATCTGTATCTGTCTCCTGGATGTTGGGATTAAAAGTGAGCACCACCACACCAAGATGCTTCTTCTTCTTCTTCTCCTTCTCCTTCTCCTTCTCCTTCTCCTTCTCCTTCTCCTTCTCCTTCTCCTTCTCCTTCTCCTTCTTCTTCTTCTTCTTCTTCTTCTTCTTCTTCCTCCTCCTCCTCTTCCTCCTCCTCCTCCTCATCCTCCTCCTCATCATCATAAAAAGCAGTGGGTGCACTGAATAATAATATGGCTTGGTGGTTAAGAGCATTTGCTGTTCTTCTAGGGGACTTGGGTTCAGTTCCCAGCCCCCTACATGGCAACTGCTGACAACCATCTGCAACTCCAGTTCCATAGGATCTGATGACACAGGTGTCCAGACTTATACACACATATACACTTACACACATAAATTAAATTATAAATCTTTGTTTGTTTGTTTGTGGTTTTGTTGTCGTGTTTCGAGACATAGCTTCTCTGTGTAGCCCTAGCTGTCCTGGAACTCACTCTGTAGACCAGGCTGGTCTCGAATTCAGAAATCTGCCTGCCCCTGCCTCCCAAGTGCTGGAGTCAAAGGCATGCATAACTTCCAATGCCACCAACAGGCTCAAAAATCTTTTTAAAAAAGAATGTGTGGTGCCTCACAAATGTGAGTGTCATCCTTGCACAGGGGTCACACTAACCGCCTCTGTATGTTGGATTCAGTATATGTGCTGCTACAGTGTACACTTGTTTAGAGTTTTATATAAATGCAGTTTTCTTATTTGAGATGCTGTCTAAAAACACAAAACAAAATAAATACAAGTCCAAAAACAAAAACAAAAACAAAAAAGCAACAAAAGACAGATCTACACCCCAGCCATTGGTTTCTTAATAGGCAAATATTGTTTATGTAGTCAGAAAAAAAAAAAAGCTATTTTTAAGGTGGAGAAAAATACACTGTGAATGGGTGTCATGCTAATTTAACAAGAAGGAAGTGGAGCAGGTATACCCTCTCATTCCTTGGTAGGGGGTTGGTGTACAGAGGGCTTGACTGGCCCACTCAAGCTCACTTAAGTCCACACGCAGAGTCTTGTACAAAAGGCAAAGAAACGTCCACGCTCACATAGCAGCTAGGGCAGGGCCAGGATTGAAGCCAGAGGAGCCCATTCTCCTCCACACCTGAGCAGAAGAGGCATCATCCACCATTTCTTCTGCCTAGGCTAAGGGTGATCAAGGAGAGCAGGAAGGAGGAGGCAGGATGCGGGGCAGGATGCAGGGCAGGATGCAGGGCAGGACTCGGGGCAGGACTCGGGGCAGGACACGGGGCGGGACACGGGCGGGATGCAGGGCGGGGCAGAGTCTAACTGTCTCCATCCCAGTGCAGGACCTCACTCAGGAAACCCTGCCCCAAGGTCAGACATCCCAGGCCAGTCATGCTGAGCCATGGAAGCTGGACACCTCTAACCCCCAGAGCACCTGCAGCCAACCAGAAACAAAGGAATGACTCTCTAGTGGTGGGTTCTACCTAAGTCTAGGGAAGCTGTCTGATGAAGACACACTCTAAGTCTTAGAATCCTGTGACCACCACACCAAATGCAAGGCTTGCTGACAATATCTGATCTGTTCAATGTGCTGGTGTGAAGCACTGGATGATTTTTCCTTCCTTTCCACGGAGGGAGAGTTGTGATGACTGGTGAGGTTTGCCGAGGGCCTAAGCTTGGATGTTACCACAGCAACTGGGCGTCCCTGACAGCTGTCTCACTCAGAGCCAGATGTTCCCACCCAAATCCAGATGTGAGAAGAACAGAGGATAAAAGGGAAGGGTGGGGCCAGTATCAACCACCCAGGAGAACGCTGGGAACAACAACCAGCAACTCTAAATAGAAGATCTGGCCATCACAGGACCAGGGGCTCCAGCCTGCCATGGAGTTCCTTACATGTTAACTCTATAAGGCGCATTGTGGCGGGTGCCATTACTGTCTTGGATAGCTGCTGGAGTGGAACTGCAGAGATATTAAGGAACTTCACCAAGGTCATCGAACTAGCCAGAGAAGGCACTGGTACCAACACTGGTCCATGTGGCCCCAAGGCAAGGGATCATACCGTGGTGATAGGGATGGGGAACAGGAGAGAAGCTATCAAGTCTCCAGGCTTCCCCCATACAGTCATATCTCTTGGCTGCCACTTCCTCTTCCCTGGCTTGCAAGTGTGCAGTGCTATAAGGAGTTCTGATTAGGCACAGGCTGCCAGAAGGCGCTTCCTCCAGCAATGGCAGGCACAGATGAAAGCCATCCTAGTTCTATGGGTTGCCCCGGACAGCAACCCCAAGCCTCCCTCAGAGAAAATGACTTCCTAGAGGCAGATCACCTCTGGTCATGGAGAATATTTAACCCATTCACTCTGGATGTTCATGAAAATCCCCCTCCCTATATAGACACTCCAAAACTAGTGTACTCCTCCCGCTACACACCACTTTTTTTGTTTGTTTGTTTGTCTTTGTTTTTTTTTTTGGAGACAGGGTTTCTCTGTGTAGCCTTGGCTGTCCCGGAACTCATTCTGTAGACCAGACCAGCCTCATCAAACTCAGAAATCCGCCTGCCTCTGCCTCCCAAGTGCTGGGATTAAAGGCGTACGCCACCACCGCCCGGCCACACCATTTTTTTTATACAGAGTCTTATGGTGTAGACCAGGCTGGCCTCAAACTCACAGAGATCTGCCTTCTTCCACTTCCCAAGTGCTAGGATTAAAAGTGTACTGTCCAGCCAGGGATGGTGATGAGTACTTTTGGGAGACAGAGGCAGGCAGATCTCTGAGTTTGAGGCCAGCTTGGTTTACATAGTGAGTTCCAGGACAGTGAGACCCTGTCAAACATTCAAGGCTTAAAAAAAATAAAAATAAAAAATAAAAAAGGAAAAAAAGAAAAAGAAAAAGAAACAAGAAAGTATGCCATCATGCCCAGCTCTAGGTGTGACTTTTGCCCCTTCTCTAAAGGCTAACTGAAAAGGTTTATGGCTTTGGTTTTTCAAGACAGGGTTTCTCTAGGTAGCCCTGGTTGTCTGGAACTCACTCTGTAGAACAGGCCAATTGAACTTAGAGATCTGTTTACTTCTAAAAACAAAACAAAACAAA
>NW_022196904.1:137298382-137308559 GCF_008632895.1 Mastomys coucha
AAAAAAAAAAAAAAACCCGCCTCTAAAAATAAAAAGAAAAAAAACTAAAAAGTTTTATTTGTTTCTGTGTAAGTGTATCGTGTGTGTGTGTGTGTGTGTGTGTGTGTGTGTGTTCACGAGTGTGTGTGTGTGTGTGTGTGTGTGTGTGTTTGCAAGTGTGTATGTAGTACAGAATGTGTGTGGAAATCAGAAGAATACTTTGTGGAGTCCATCTTTAAGTGTTTGGGGAAAGGAACTCATCTCCAAGCTTGCTCAGCAAGAGACTTCCACGGAGCCGTCTTGCCAACCCAAAGGGGGAATGGTTTGAAATCTAGTTCCACCTAGGACTCTGTGACCTTGAGCAATGAACCTTTTCTCTCTGGGACTGAACTCATCTTCTCTATCTTTAAAATAAGCTGACCCAGTGCTATACTGGAAACAAGAGGCCTCTGCACAATAGACGAATCCACAGTCACTGTCAAAGGGCTATCAGCAAATACCTGCAGGGCCTTCTTCCCTCAAGTACTTAGTCTCTCCCAGGTAAAAGATACAAGAACAAAAACCAGACCCTTCTGACCTCCTGGGCGTAGGTCCCCTCCTGCAAGCCCTGCCAGGGCCAGCTCAGAATCTGGTTCTCCTGCAGCGATCTCTCTGTAGTACAATGTCGCTAGGTGGCGCGCGCGCCCCTGCTATAACCCTGGGTTCTAGGGTCCCAGCGAGCATACCCGCTCCAGGCAGACGCCCACCGAGGAACTGCGTGCTCCAGTACCCGAGGTGGATCGCCAATAGGGCCTTTTTCTCTGGGTTGCACAATCGGACCACGGTGAGGGGAGAATTGCAATTATCGGGGACCTTGTCCCGGACTCCGATATCTGGGAGGGGCCTTGCCTGAGCTTCTCGGCCTGGGCGAAGTCTTGGCGCACGGCCAGACTTGAGACGTGCAGGCCCCCGCCCTCCTCGGAGTCCGGCTGCTCAGCCCTGGCTCGTATTCCTGTGTCGACCTCTCCAGGTCCCCAGTCAAGCGCTGCCCAGCGCGGCCCAGATCCATTTCAGTAACACCGTAGCTAAAGATAGGAGGACACCTCACCATCCTCTAAAAATACGGCCTCTAACCCAGGCGGAGACACCGGCCGAAGAGAGGATGTTCCCGAGTCCCGGGTCTCCGGCCAGCATAGAAGTGCAACTAGGAGCTGCGAGACTGACAGCACTGCGCCTTGAGCTCTGCGGGAGGTCATGGGTAGGGGGCGGGGACCCAGCCCCCAGATAATGGACCTGGACCTGATGTGGGCCAGAACAGAGCACCGCCTGGATAGCACTCTCCAGGGAGCCACAGAAGGCCTGCAAAACCCCAGTCCGAACTCACCTTGAGAAGCGCGGGCAGAGCAGCAGAGCTGTGCGGCTTGGATAGAGGACCAGGGAGGGCCTGGGAACTTACAGTGCAGACCTCGGGCCTAAGCCACGCCCCCAGCACCAGAAGCCAATCCTGGGCCGCTCCTCCCGAGCCCCCACCCACACATCCCCGCCCACCGCGGCACCGCCCAAGTTCTCCTTTCTGCAGAGGCTCTGAGAGGGATTCCAAGAGTCTGTCTAGAGCCTCAGCCTCTGCGCTGAGGTCGATCACCGAGGGGTAACAAGGGGTGGATGCACACGAGGACGCCAGCTGTTCGTGTTGGAATAAAAACTTTAGGACAGAAGCACTGGGCCAACAAAGGCCGGAAGAAAGAATTCTTGAGAAATCTCTGAGCATCCTTGGATGGGTTTCCTTGACGGAAGAACTGGGACCCTGCAGGCGCCCGTACTGTGACTCTACAAGAATGATTTGGGCTTTGCTGGCGCCTTACACTCTTAGGAGCGTTTTGAAGAGTTTACCCTAACCTAGGACAGTGATGAAGGATGCCAGAAAGATTCAGGGTCAGGAAGCGCAGAGAAAAACAGAGACAGAGACACAGCCTGAACTTGCCTGAGTTTGCTGTCCTGCTAGGTGCTTTTTTTGAGGTGGGTGGTTTAGGATAGGATCAGAAACAGTTATAGAAGGGCAGGTCCTAAAGTTGATGAGATAAACGGAGGGAAACTTCTCATTGCTCCGTTTTGTGAGTGTCTGTTTGTGTTAGGGAAGCTGAGGGGTCAGGACTCAAGAAATTCGAGATTCCTGGCACAGGCTGATACCCTTCCTGGTAGATAAAAGTGCTAAGAGGAGTGAGGTGAAAGAAGAGGTGGACAATTCTGGGAGGAGAGAAATCAGGATGCTTGACTTCCAGAGAGCAGCTGTGGAAAGGGGTGTGTGTATAGGAGGGGGGGATGCTGGGGTTGGGAAGTATGTCAGGCAAGCCAGAAAGGAGGGGAGAATGGGAAGGACTGAGTCATGCTTCCCTAAAGATGACCATATTCTGGGCCAGGGAGGACAGCTCAGAGGAGTTCAGTGAGCTTCCCTGTACGTCAGTCCTTCTGTTTAATCCCCAGGCACACATGTACACACACACATGCACATACTCTTACACTCACACACATGCACCCCTACATCAAGAGCTCCACAGTTTTTTTGTTTCTGTTTTTGTTTTTTGTGTTTTTTTGTTTTTTTGAGACAGGGTTTCTCTGCGTAGTCTTGGCTGTCCTGGAACTCACTCTGTAGACTAGGCTGGCCTCGAACTCAGAAATCCGCCTGCTTCTGCCTTCCAAGTGCTGGGATTAAAGGTGAGCGCCACCACCGCCCGGCAAGAGCTCCACATTTTAATGTCTGGGACTGTTTTATTATGTGGGAAAAGGAAATTACCAGAAATTATAATTGATTGAACTCCTGGCACAAGCAGCCCATCTTTCTCAGCCTCTCAAAGAGCTGGGACTATAGGCACATGCCCTGCTCAGCTGACTTGAACAGAGAGATCGTCCTAGGCTGCGCCTGTACATTAGTTCCCAGAGTGCTTATGGAGCACTCGTGAAGCCCGTGGCAGCACTGAATTGAACAGCATGTGATGGAGCATGTCTGTAAGCCCAGCACTCAGAAGGTGGAGGCAGAAATTATTCTCCTTAGCTGTATAGTAAATCCTAGCCCCAAATTAAAAAAAGCCATTGTGAGTGCGGACTCATTATGTAAGGGTGCTTGTGGCTGCCAGGCCCCGGGCGTGGTGGTGCACGCCTTTAATCCCAGCACTTGGGAGGCAGAGGCAGGGTGGCTTTCTGAGTTCGAGGTCAGCCTGGTCTATAGAGTGAGTTCCAGAACAGCTAGGGCTAGAGAAACCCTGTCTCAAAAAAAACAAAACAAAACAAAAAAACCAAACAAAAAAAAAGAGGTGCTTGCAGCCAAGTCTCAGAACCTCAATTTGATTTCTGGAACCTATGTGGTGGAAGAAGAAGAGAACCAACGTTTAAATGTTGTTCTCTGATCTCCATGTGCTCCACGGCGCACATGCGCATACACACACCAACAAACACACACACCTCCACAAAACTCAGTGTCTTTTTTTTTTTTTTTTTGAGGCAAGTCTCTCTATATAGCCTTGGCTAACATGGAACTCACTATGTAGCCCTGCCCAGCCGTGAACTCACAGGGATTAACCCTACTCTGCCTTCAGTGTAATTTTTTGTTTTTTTAAGAAAGGAAAGGAATAAAGATAGTCCTGAATATGCCAAAGTTAATTACAAGGGCTCTTAAAAATAAAAGTGACTCCGGGTGGTGGTGGCACACTCCTTTAATCTCAGCACTTGGGAGGCAGAGGCAGGCGGGTTTCTGAGTTCGAGGCCAGCCTGGTCTACAGAGTGAGTTCCAGGACAGCCAGGGCTACACAGAGAAACTGTGTCTCGAAAAAAACAAACAAACAAACAAAAAACCCAACCAACCAACCAAACAAACAAACAAACACCCCCCAAAACCAAAATAAATAAATAAATAAATAAATAAATAAATAAATAAAAGTTACAAGGGAATGAAAGACCAGAAGCTGCCTGGTGGTGAGCCTGTGACCCAATGCTAGAGAGCTGGGAAGGCAGAGGCACGGCAGCTACTTCAAGTTTGAGGCCAGCCTGGTCTACAGTGAGTTCCAGGCCAGGCAGGACTACAGCATAGCGAGACCCTGTGCCAAAAGCGAAAAGGGGGAGTAACACAGTGAAAGGGTTCAGCTCACTTTCTGAATGCTGGGATTACACACAGGCACCATCACAGCTGTTCATTCAGTGCTCAGGACAGCCCCCGGGGCTTCACAAGCTCCATACGGGCTCTATGAGCTAAACATGTTATTATCCCCAAGCCTGATGAGCTGCAGACCCCAGGTGGTGGGAGAGAGAAACATTCCCACAGGCTTTCTGTTGAGCTGTACACACAACAATAAATAAGTCAAATTTGTAAAAGGAGAGGAAAGGAAGGGCAAGCCAGAAAGACACCAGAGTGCTATTCTTAGAGATGAAAGAAGGGCTCGAGGGCCAAGGATCTCTGAACCTTCATACAGCAGGAGAAGACAGTGACAGACAGATTCTGCCCTGGAGCTTCCAGAATCAACAGTCACACTAACACCTTCACTTTAGCCTCCCTGGCCTTCTGACCTACATAACACACTACAGAACTTCTGTGGCTCTGTTGTTATTAAGTTATGTGCATACGTCTGCCTTGGTAGGGATGTGTGCAGGTAGCCTCTGAGGGCACCTGGGGATGTGTGCAGGTAGCCTCTGAGGGCACCTGGGGATGTGTGCAGGTAGCCTCTGAGGGCACCTGGGGATGTGTGCAGGTAATCTCTGAGGGCACCTGGAAGACCTTTTTACAGGTGGTGTGAACTGCTTGGCATTGGGTTCTGGGAACCATACTCCGCTGTTCGGCATGAGCAGTGCTTTAAGCCCTGAGTTATCTCTCCTGCCCAGGTGTGCTGTATTAAGACACCAAGCAAAGCCGGGTGGTGGTGGTGCATGCCTTTAATCCTAGCACTTGGGAGGCAGAGGCAGGCAGATTTCTGAGTTCGAGGCCAGCCTGGTCTACAGAGTGAGTTCCAGGACAGCCAAGGCTACACAGAGAAACCCTGTCTCAAAAAAAACAACAACAACAACAACAAAAAAGACACCAAGCAAGTTTGTGTTAATTTGTTCCAGTATCAATGAAAAATGAAATAAAGGAAGCTGAGAATTTAATCTTTTTCTGCCTTTTTTTTTTTTTTGAGAAAGTGTCTTACTGACTGATTGGAACTCTACATAGACCTGGCTGGCCTCAGACTCAGAGGTCCACCTGCCTCTGCCTCCCTGTGTGCCAGCATGGTTGGCAGTACTTAATCTTTAGTTGCCAGCACTTCATGTTCAGCTCCACAGGGATGCATCAGTGCTAGCCTGATGGCTTAGAGAAAAACTAAGAATAGTCCAGGAAAGGGACCTGGGCCACACTGTGGTACGGCTGAAAGTTAAACTTTGAGTATGTCCCTGAAAGCGGTATGTTGGGAATTTACTCCCCACAGCAACCATGTTGGGAGGCAGGGCCTGCTGGGGGCTGTTTAGGTCAGAGGGCTCTAAGCCCACAAAAAGTTTAGTTCCAACTATGGAAAGGCTAGAGGGTGCAAGCCCACTTTCTCTCTCCCCCTCTCCATCCATCTACCCAGTCTCCCTTCTTCTCTCTCTCCCTCTCCATCCATCTACCCAGTCTCCCTTCTGTCTTCTGCCAGGGGATGAAACCATATGAGGACCCTCAGCAGATGCCAGCTGGTATCCAGATGTCAGACATTCCAGCCTCCAGGACCAGAGCTGGCAACAAAACAGGAAGTTACAGGAGTGGACGGTTGAGGGGATCCGAAGCGTTTCTCCAAGGCCCAGGGCTGTACTGGCAGCACGCAGCCCAGGGCTCTTTGGGGCAGTCTCTGTAGCAGGTGGATGGTGGGGCGGGGCTGGAGAGGGTGTGTAGGGAGCTGCAGGGCGCTCTGGGAACTGTTTTCAGTCACCCTGGATGGGATGAGCTTTTGCTCAGAGCTGTCTGTGATACTTGGATGGCTCCTTGGCTCTTGCTGTTATCCTGAGCAAGACAACGACCTGGTCTGCACCCAGAACAGCCTGGCCCTGGGTTCTGCCCCGTGCAAGTGTTTCAGGAGGACCCTTAGCTTTTGCTCCACTTATGAACAGGCTAGAAACAGTCTCCGAACAGTCCCAGTGGACGGGATTTTACATACACGGAATTGTGCAGACATACCTGGCATTGCCATTTGGTGTCTCACAGTTAATCATTTATAGGATGGAATTTTTAGTTGGGGCACTGCGGGATGTGCCTTTAGTCCCAGCACTCAAAAGGCTGAGACAGGAGGATTGCCATGATTTCTAGACTAACTTGGGCTACATACTGAGTTCCAGGCTAGTCTACAAGGTAATACCCTGTCTCAAACCAAAAGAAAAATAAAATGAGATTTTCAGTTACTAAACCAGCTTTTTACACAACCCCTCCCCACTCACCCCACTCACCCCAGGCTACATGTAAAGACCTGGGTGTGTTTAGCTCTTTTCTTTTTTCTTTTCTGTTTTTTTTTTTTTTTTTTTTTTTTTTTTGGTTTTCTGAGACAGGGTTTCTCTGTATAGCCCTGGCTGTCCTGGAACTCACTCTGTAGACCAGGCTGGCCTTGAACTCAGAAATCTGCCTGCCTCTGCCTCCCAAGTGCTGGGATTAAAGGCATGCGCCACCACTGCCCGGCTAGTTTAGCTCTTTGAGGACAGTTCCCAGTCTAGACTCTGTGTTCAGGTTGGACATCCCAGTTGGGATATGGTGTGCCCATTGGGAAGGTTCTGGGGCACCACTGTGGCTAAGGATTAGGGCCCAGAAGGCACAGAGAAAGGCAGTGCAATCCGTGATGGTCCGAGAGACGAAGGAACTCAGTTCACTCTCAGCCTGCAGCCTCCCTGCCCTAGTGTGGACCCACTAGGTCCAGCCCTACAGCTTCCTCCCCCACAGATTGACTCAGTCCTTCCTTCCCGTCCCTGCCACTTCTTCCTGGAAATTGCCCTCATCCTAGGCCCTGACCTCTGCGGGCCCTGGAGGATACAGTCAGAAGTCCCTCCCCCAAGGGTGGACAGAATGAAGAGACTAAGCGGAGTCCCCTCTTCTTGGTTGGGCTGGAGCCAGCTCTCCACATCTTGGAAATACAAGGTCCTGAGAGGTAGACAGGATGCCAGAGATGTCAAGGACAGTCATCTCGGGGCATCCAGGGAAGATACTGGGAAGGGATGATGGAGGTATCAAGTGGTGTGTGAGCACCCCTTCTGTGTCACGTGTGCACCCCTGGAGAGCCTCTAATTTCCCAGCCCAGCTTGGCCTGCAGTGCCTGTGGCCTGAGCCCACCCCAGGCCTGGGCTGGATTTTTTTCCTTGATTGTTTTGTGTTTCCTTCCTCCCTGGGACTCCTGCCAAGCCCTGACCTCCCCTCCTCCCTTTTCATTCCCTTTCAGAGAACTTGACCTCCAAGGCTGGGGTTCCAGATGAGCAGTCACCCATGGATTCACCCTAGATGGTGGCCTCCTTGGGAACTGGGTGGTAGGGCCTTCCTGGGGGAATTTCCTTTAGGTTTGAGTTTTGGCCTCTAGCGCCGTACCATGGGGTTTTCCAGAGTGGTGACAGTCCTGTCCTAGTAGGGACAAGCCCAAACACTTCCTCTTAGAAGCTTTTGGGAGTGTCTTGGCCCCATGGCTGCCATTGGTAATAAACGAAAGAGTCATGAGGGCTGCCTGCAGGACCTCCCAGGCCTAGAACCTCCTAGGTACCTCGTCATTATTAGGGACATCCTTCCAATCACAGCCCTCCTCTGACTGGTGGTGTTGCAGGTGCATTCCAACAGATCCTAAAAGGCCTTTTTTGTTTGTTTGTTTGTCTGTTTGTTTGAGACAGAGTCTCTCTACACAGCCCTGGCTGCCCTGCAACATACTGTATAGACCAAAGTGGCTTCTAAATCACATAGATCTTCCTGCCTCTGAGTACTAATAAGGGCATAAGCCATTGTACCTGGCCAGAAAACCATTTTTTTCTTTTTTTTAAAAGATTTTTTATTTTATTTATTTATTTATTTATTTATTTATTTATTTTAGGTATATGAGTACATTGTAGCTGTCTTCAGACACTCCAAAAGAGAGCATCAGATCCCATTACAGATGGTTGTGAGCCACCATGTGGTTGCTGGGATTTGAACTCAGGACCTCTGGAAGAGCAGTCGGTGCTCTTAACCACTGAGCCATCTCTCCAGCCCCAGAAAGACATTTTTGCACGTAAGCTTTAGCTCAGTGGCCAGGCTGAGCCCAACCTCTGGAGCAGCTGACATAAAAATCAATTCCAAATCAGTTTGGATGTGACATTATGTAGTCCCCAGGACAGCATCAAGCTCCGAATCACTACCAGAAAGACTTAGTTGGTGGCTAGAAATCAAAAGAACAAAAGAGGGGGCCTGCAATATGGTTTAGTGAATACAGGTGTTTGCTGCAAAGCCTAGCAACCTGAGTTCAATACCTAGGACACACCATAGAGGATGGTGGAAGGAAAGAAGCAACTTTCAAAAGTTATCCTCTGACTTCCAGATGTGCACCATGAAAACACACACACACACACACATACACACACACACACACACACACACACACCAAAAATGACTGCAGAGATGGATTTGCTGCTAGGGATAAAAAACAAAAAAGAGGGTTAGCAGGGCTCTAAAGAAAGGGGACATTGAGCAGGTATTAATGGGTGAGTTGGAGTTTGCAGAGAGCAGGAGGAAGCCTGGAGTGACTAAGATCTAGAGGACTTGGCACATACAGGGTGTGACCATAGATGAGACATACAATAGAGCAAGGCGCAGAATGGGACAGTAAGGGGATGGACTAGTTACTTTTGTCAACTTGACATAGCCCAGAATTACCTGGGAAGCATCAAATCAGGAGTCTCTCAGATTAGACTGGCCTGTGACCATGTCACCCAGAGACTGGTGTTACTATTGATTGGGTGACACCATCCCTCAGCAGGTGGATCTGGGCTGAAGAGAAAGCTAGCTGGTCATAGTCTCAACTTTCTGGTCTCCAGTGTAAGTAACCCCATACCCCAACTTCTAAATGGCCGAGGCTTGTACTTGGCCAGTCTGAGCCTTCGTGATAGTTCAGGGGTGGAAATGCGGTAACAGTAAACACGAGCTTCAGAACTTCTTGGGACTGTGAGGGTTCCAAAGGTCAAGACGAGGGATGCGGGTGGCTAGCTCTGTTGTCTTAAGGGAAGAGCCTGACTGAGAATAAGAACCCCATAAAAGGCTGGAGAGATGGCTCAGCAGGTAAGAGCACTGACTGCTCTTCCAAAGGTCCTGAGTTCAAATTCCAGAAAACCACGTGGTGGCTCACAACCACCCGTAATGAGAGATCTGACACCCTCTTCTGTCTGAAGATAGCTACAGTATACTTATGTATAATAATAAATAAATCTGCCAGGCAGTGGTGGCACACACCTTTAATTCTAGCACTTGGGAGGCAGAGGCAGGTGGATTTCTGAGTTCGAGGCCAGTCTGGTCTGCAAAGTGAGTTCCAGGACAACCAGGGCTACACAGAGAAACCCTGTCTCAAACAAAACAAAACAAATAATAATAAATAAATCTTTGGGCCAGAGCGAGCAGGGACTAAGTGAGCAGAGTTGTCCAGAGCAAGCAGAGTTGACCTTAATGAACAGAGGTCCTAAAACTCAATTCCCAGCAACCACATGAAGGCTCACAACCATCTGTATAGCTACAGTGTACACATACATAAAATAAAAATAAATAAATCTTAAAAAAAAAGAATAACATAGAAGAAGTAGAAGTACTTCCCAGTACTCAGGAAGTGCAAGAAGGAGGGTCAGGAGTTCAAGACCAGGCTCACCAGGCTCAGCCTCGGAGTGAGTTCAAGGTTAGCCTAAACTTCTCAAAACCTGTCTCATCCTCTCTTCAGATAAATAATGCAGAGCCAGGAAAATTAATCTATGAAATTGTTTAATCTATGAAAATGCTTTGGGTATGTCCTGGTCCCAGATATACCCAAAGCATTTTCATTATATTAGCTAACAAATTCTAGTTTTTGCTTGGGTTTTGGTATGGTTTCTATCCCTTGCCACTGAGAAGTAAAGGCTCATTACTGAGTAACTAAAGACCAGAGATACTCATGACAGTTGCTGAATGTACTGGGAATGACAATAGATGTCCTACAGGAGTATGCCACGATTAGAATCTCCTCCTCCTCCTCCTCCTCCTCCTCCTCCT
>NW_022196904.1:137308641-137311293 GCF_008632895.1 Mastomys coucha
CCTCCTCCCCCTTCCCCCCCCTCTTTCTCCTCTTCCTTCATTTTCCTCTTCATCCCCCTCTCCCCTCCTCCCTTTTGGTTTTTCCAGACAGGATTTTTTTGTTTTCTTTTGCTTTGTTTTTCTTTTTTCTTTTTTTTTAGAATAGAATAGAGTTTATTTAGGGCACGGGGAGGGGAGTTAAGAGGGTAGTAGAAGAAGAGAAAGGCAGA
This sequence comes from Mastomys coucha, assembly GCF_008632895.1. Classification (NCBI taxonomy): domain Eukaryota; kingdom Metazoa; phylum Chordata; class Mammalia; order Rodentia; family Muridae; genus Mastomys; species Mastomys coucha. The sequence goes on from NW_022196904.1 coordinate 137,308,851, forward strand.
GAGAAGGAGAGGGTAGAGAATTAGGGGCTGGCCATGACCACATGGAGAGAGGGGGAACGAGGGAGCAAGAGGCAAGGGAGAGAGCAGGAGTAAGAGGTTTTTTTGTTTTGTTTTGTTTTGTTTTTCAAGACAGGGTTTCTCTGTATAGCTCTGGCTGTCCTGGAACTCATTCTGTAGACCAGGCTGGCCTTGAACTCAGAAATCCTCCTGCCTCTGCCTCCCAAGTGCTGGGATTAAAGGGGTATGCCACCACTGCCCGGCTTCTTTTCTTTTTTAAAAGATTTATTTATTTTATGTATATGAGTACACTGTAGCGGTACAGATGTTTATGAGCCTTCATGTGGTTGCTGGGAATTGAATTTAGGACCTCTGCTTGCTCCAGTCAACCCTGCTTGCTTAGTCCCTGCTTGCTCCAGCCCAAAGATTTATTTATTTATTTATTTATTTATTATTATTATTATTATTATTATTATTATTATTATTATTTTTGTTTTTTTGAGACAGGGTTTCTCTGTGTACCCCTGGCTGTCCTAGAACTCACTCTGTAGACCAGGCTGACCTTGAACTCAGAAATCCGCCTGCCTCTGCCTCCCAAGTGCTAGGATCAAAGGCGTGCGCCACCACCGCCCGGTTCGATTTATTTATTATTATACATAAGTACACTGTAGCTATCTTCTGACCAGAAGAGGGTGTCAGATCTCATTACGGATGATTGTGAGTCACCGTGTGGTTGCTGGGACTTGAACTCAGGACCTTCAGAAGAGCAGTCAGCGCTGAGCCATCTCGCCAGCTCGAGACAGGGTTTCATTATGTAGCTCTGCCTAGTCTCAAGCTCACTGAGCTGGCTAGTTTTATGTCAACTTAACACAAGCTAGTTAGCTGAAAGGAGGGAAACTCAGTTGGAAAAATGCCCCTGTAAGATCCAGCTAGAGGGCATTTTCTTAATTAGTGATTAATGGGGACCCCACTGTGGACCTGCCCCTAGGCTGGACTGGGCAGGTGGTCCTGGGTTCTATAAGAAAGCAGGCTGAACAAGCCATGGGGAGCAAGGCAGTAAGCAGCTCCCCTTCATGGCCTCTGCATCAGCTCCTGCCTCCAGACTCTTGTTCTGTTTCAGTTCTTATCCTGACTTCCTTCAATGATATGAAAAGTGTAAATCAAATAAAACCTTTCCTCTCTAACTTGCTCTTTGGTCATGGTATTTCATCACCATTGCAATAGAAACCCTAAGCAAGATGCTCACCATGTAGACTGGCTTTTTTTTAAAAAAAAAAAAAGATTTATTTATTATTATAAATAAGTACACTGTAGCTGTCTTCAGACACACCAGAGGAGGGCGTCAGATCTCATTACACTACCAACACCCAGCCGCAATCAGTGCTCTTAACCACAGAGCCATCTCTCCAGCCTGTAGACTAGCTTTTAAGTAAGACACTCACCATGTAGACTGGCTTTGAATTTGTGTCTAACTCTTCTGACTCTGTCTCCTGAATGCTGGGATTGCAGGTTGCATTCACATGCCTAACCCAGACTCATGCTTCTTTTTTTCTTTTTTCTTTTCCCCCAAGAAGGGATCTTTTCATGTGGCCCAAAACTCAGTCATATCAAGAGTCAGTTTCCCGTCACCCTCTGACCTCCAGGCACCCAGTTCTCCCAGGGATGACAGCATGATCAGCTTTTACAGACACTCCCAGAGCTGTTAGTAAGTGAGACCTTCTCATCTCTTTTTACCCAAATACTAAATATTTAGACAAGTTGAGCCCCCAAATCCTGCAGGGACTGATGGAAGTCCCAGGGAAGGCACTGCTGGGGACAGATGACTCTGGAGGAGCTGGGGAAAGCCATCTCTTGTGGGGCCTCTGCTGTTTTCTGTTGGCGATATATTTTGTAGACTGCTGGCTGTGGTTTGGATAAGCACCATCCCGAGTACACTCATGATGAGTTTTAATTCCTGCCAGGCACGATGGTGAGAGAATGTGATCGGAGCACTCAAGGTAGTATGTGCCATGCACTCCATCCGAACTGAGACAACAGTGAACAAAGCTGTCCTTGTTTTTAGAGATTAAGAGTGAGTAGCGTAAGGGACAGGCTGTGGAGCACCTTCAGAAATAAAGTGGCAAGAAAGTTGTGACTATTTTTGTTGTTAAGGTAAGGATGGGATATGGGATGAGGCTGGAGAGCTGGCTTGGTGGCTGAGAATACCTGCTGCTCTTTCAGAGTACAGTCCCCAGCATCTGCCATCAGATGGTTCATAACTGCCTGTAACTCTAGCTCCAGTGGGTTCTGACCCCTCTGACCTCCTAGGGTACCTAAACTCACATGCAGATAGCCCCCCACATACACAAGTTAAAAATAAATTATTTTTAAGCCGAGCGGTAGTGGCATATGCCTTTAATCCCAGCACTTGGGAGGCAGAGGCAGGCGGATTTCTGAGTTCGAGGCC
>NW_022196904.1:137311316-137337480 GCF_008632895.1 Mastomys coucha
AAAAAAAAAAAAAAAACCAAAACAAAACCAAAAATAAATAAATAAGTAATTTTTAAAAAAATGGTGAGATGGCTTAGCAGGTAAAGGCATTTGCCTAGAAATCATGATGCTCAGACCTCAGTCCCCAGAACCAACATGATGGAAAGAGACCCAACTCTCACAAGTTGGATCTCTGACCTCCATATGCATGCTGTGGAATGCATGCCCCATCCAAATAAATAAATAAATACATAAATAAATACATAAATAAGTATAAAAAAAAAACAACAAAAGGTTGGTGATGTAGCTCAGTTGGCAAAATGCTTGACCAGCATGAGCGAGGCTCTGGGTTCAGTCACTGGTACTGAATAAACTGGGCATGGTGGCGTGCCCATATAATCCCAGCACTCAGGAGGTAGGAGGACCAGGAGTTCAAGGCCAGTCTCAGCTGAATCTTTAGTTTGAACAGGATATGGGGATAAGTCCAAATCCTGTGACACATATCCCTAGAGGCAACTTCTGTTATCAGGAAAGTTCTAGGGAGCCTCAGGCACTCATGGGAACTGTAGGCTTTAGGAGAAACTTGCTTGGCGTCAGTATTGACCTTCCTTTCCCTTTCTGCTTGTCTGAGAGGTCCCCTCTGGCCTGTCTGGTGAGAGAGTGCTTGGAACAGGCTCAGTGCAGTAAGTGGGCCAGGGGGGAGCCCTCCTTTCCCAGTACTGTTCCTGCCAGGTGGAAAAGCTTCCTCAGAGGAGTCCCAGCGCTAGGGACTGACGGCTCCTGCTGCTGACTCTCCCCCTCCTGTCTGTGTTCCTGGTGTGTGCAGTGACAGCCCTGGGGGCTCTGGGCATGATCAGGAGAGTGGAGTGGGCAGTGGAGACAGGGCTGGCTGGGCTGTCAGAGAGAAGTGTCCAGGAACCAGGGTCAGTGGGGTCATGGGCAGCAGCTGTCCTTGAGACCTCTGAGGGGCCTCTGGGCCAGGGCAGCTGCAGGCCTTCAGCTGTCAGGCAGGCTCTAGGCTGGGAGGAGCCTGGGGCTGGAGGAGGGTGGGGCTGGGAATAAGGAGCTGGCTTTGGCTCCTGCTCTGAGGGCAGCCTACTCTAGGACCCTAGGCACTTCCAGGGCATTCCCACAGGAAGCAGAACAGTTGAGGGTATGTGAGAGGTGGCCAGTTACCTGAACAGGGCTGTTTGAGCCCATCTTGGATGTCTGTCCTCTTGGACGTCTTTGGAGGTTTTCCAGTCAGAACCTTGCTCCAGATCCCCACCATGCCCATCCATTGCTGACCTTGTGACTCTTAAGTTCAAATGTTCAGTGCTTTGTTTATGGTTGGATTTATAGTATGACCCCCAACCTCTGCTAGGCCTCCAAAGCTGAATTAGAATAGTAACCATGTCACCCTTCCGAGGCCCAGGTCCTAATAGATCAGCTCCTAGTATGCCAATGCCCCTCCCTTCCTCTCCTCCAAGCACAGAGCTGGACTGTTCCCAGGACTCAAGTCATCCTAATGGGTCGTCTGAGTACATTGTGTCTGACAGACAGGGTAAGACAAATTCATGATTCAGATTCCAGCCCCCAGGCTTCCATTATTCCGGAGCCTCAAGCCCCTCATAGCTTTATATGTTTAAGCAAAACTCACAGGTCCTCAGCAGCTCCTTTCCGATTTTGAATTCAACATGTAGCTGAGGCTAACCCCACCTCTTTTGTTTTTTGAGACAAGGTTTCTCTGTGTAGCCCTGGCTGTGCTAGAACTCATTCTGTGTACCAGGCTGGCTTCAGACTCACAGAGATCTACCTGCCTCTGCCTCCGGTGCTGGGGTAAAGAGCATGCACCACCATTGCCTGGGGCCTCAGACTCTTGATCTTCCTCTACCTAGGATTACAGACATAAGCTACCATGCTGCCACTGTGCCTGGTTAGTCCAGAGGTTTAGTTTTTTGTTTGTTTGTTTTTCAAGACAGGGTTTCTCTGTAAAAAGCCCTTCCTGGACTCACTTTGTAGACTACCTGCTTCTGAGTTCTTGGCTTAAAGGCATGCACCACACCTGAACCAGTGGTTTAGTTTTAAAACTAAAAAATTGTTATTTAGGGTATATAACAAACATCTCTTTTGTTTTCTTTTTAATAATTTTATTTTTAATTTCATGTGCATTGGTGTTTTGCCTGCATGTGTGTCAGTATGAGGGTATTGAAACTGGAGTTATAGACAGTTGCAATCATGTGGATGATGGGAATAGAACCCAGGAACTCTGGAAGAGAAGGCAATCCTCTTAACCACTGAGCCATCTCTCCAGCCACAATCTTGGCATTTTAAAAGAATGTTTATTTTATGTGTATGTACTAGAAAGTATATATACATCACATATTCACGTATGGTCGCAGCTTGAAACACAGAATAAGGCTTTGTCTCAAGAAAACCAAAAGAACCAACCAGCCAGAGAAGAGCAAACCATGGGGCTGGAGGGATGGCTCAGGGGTTAAGAACACAGGTTGCTGTGGCAGAGGACCTGAGTTTGGTTCCTAGCAACCACATGGCAGCTCACAATCATCTGTAACTCCAGGAGATCTGATCATTTTGACTTCTGCAGGTTCCTGCATGCCTGCACACGATGCACATACATACTCAGGCACACATGTCAAGTAAATAATCTTTAAAAACTTCAAAAGTTGAAGTCTACAGGTGGATCTCTGAGTTCAGGACAGCCAGGGCTACAGAGAGAACTTGTCTTGAAAACAAACAAGAGAGAGAGAGAGAGAAAGAGAGAGAGAGAGAGAGAGAGAGAGAGAGAGAGTGAGTGAGTGAGTTCTGGGCTGGAGGGAGGAGAGATGCACATGTGCAGAAGTGTCAGGTGGTTCAGCCAGGCCCAGGGTCAGCAAATTGAGGACTCAGCTCTGGGGAAGTGAGCAGGGCCAAGGAATCTAGGGTCAAGGGAAGGAAACCACACTGGGGGTGACTCCAGAAAGCAGGACAGATGGAAGGATCTAAGGACCAGTGTCCTGGCATTGGCCCAGCCCTCCTGCCCCTGGGTGCCCCTCGAGGCTCCAATTCCCTAGCTTTGCTCCTGGCACTCAACTGAGTTCCCACGAACGGGAACTATGAGGGGCTTTTGTTCCCTCAGCAGCTCTGCCCTCCCAGAGAAGGGGCTTGACTCCTAAAGGGCAGCCACGCCCGAAAGGGGAGAAGATGGCCGTTTCCCTCTGTGAGTGAAGTAGGAAGCAGAGTCCTCAGTTTGCCCAGAGTTCTTGTGTCAAGGGCACACTTGAGACCAGATCTGGGGAAGATGCCACAAAAGGAAGTTGTAAGGCAGATGGGGCCCTGTCAGCCTGTGTCCTCCTTCACCAGTACTTCATTCCGTTTCAGAATTCTATGTCCAAGGGCAGGCGCACAGGCAAGCTCTACTGGCAACAGATGCTGCAGGACTGTCGATGCAGATGAAATGAGGACCAGGAAGGTGAGCTGGCAGTCACTTGGCACCAACTTCCTGAGCCAAAGGAACCTTCTGGTGCCACGCCCTTTTTGTTTAGGTCTTAAAAGCCTGCCTAGCTCTCCACATTTGACTTGTATCCATGCAACAGCCCCGGGCTTCCATTCATGCCTTCCCCCTTGACTGGCTCGCAGCCCCTCCCACTGCCACATCTCCATCTCTTCCTACTCCTCCAAAGCTTCCCTAGTCTGGCGTCTGTCCACTGTAGGACAGCGGCAGGATATCACTATTCCTCACAAACCTTCAGAAGCAACGGGACAATCACTAAGTGTCCCCAGAGGAGCCTCAAGGACTCCTGTGATAAGGGCTAACTGGGAGGGCAGCAGGATGGAACTGGAGCCTGTTTATCAAGGCCTGGTGGTTTAACCTTCCCAGGCTGTTTCTAAGGCAAGGGAGAAGCAGGCTGAGAGCTCACCTTTTACATTTGGCTTGGTTAAAACACAAAGGCTCATGTGCCATGCATGGCACTTCTGAGGTTGGCAAGTAACCCTGTAATGTGGACCATTAAACGTTTCCTGTGTTAGAAGCCAGAAAACAAGGGTTATTGGCTCAAGTCAAGGCTTGTTTTCAAGTCTTTCCTTGAAGACACTTTCTTTCTACATAACCCTAGCTGTTTTAGAAATCACTGTGTTAACCAGGCTGGCCTCAAACTCAGAGATCTACTTGCCTCTGTCTCCCTTATGCTGGGATTAAAGAAATATACCACTGTCTTAGTTAGGGTTTCCATTACTGATGAAACACCATGACTAAAAACATGTTGGGGAAGAAAGGGTTTATTTGGCTTATACTTTTTTTTTTAAAAGATTTATATATTTTATATATGTGAGTACACTGAAGCTGTTTTCAAACACACCAGGAGAGGTCATCAGAACCCATTACAGATGGCTGTGAGCCACCATGTGATTGCTGGGAATTGAACGCAGGACCTCTGGAAGAGCAGTCAGTGCTCTTAACCGCTGAGCCATCTCTCCAGCCCCTTGGCTTCTACTTCTATATCAATGTTCATCATTGGGAGAAGGAAGGAGGTTGAGCTGGAACTGGGCAGAGCAGGAACCAGAAGGCAAGAGCTGTTGCAGAGGCCATAGAGGGGTGCTGCTTATCGGCTTACTGCCTACGGCTTCCTTAATGTGCTTTTTTTTTTTTTTTTTTTGAGACAGGGTTTCTCTGTAGGCTAGACTCGAACTCAGAAATCCACCTGCCTCTGCCCCCCAAGTGCTGGGATTAAAGGCGTGCGCCACCACCATCCAGCTCAATCTGCTTTCTAATGGAACCAGGACCACCAGTCCAGGGATGGTCCCGCCCAAATGGGTGGGGTCACCCTCCATTAGTCACTAATTAAAAGAAGCCCTATAGGCTTGCCTGCAGCCATATTTTATGGAGGCATCTTCTCAATTGAGATTCTTTCCTTTCAGATAACAGCCTGTGCAGCCACCATGCCCAGCCTCCCAAACACTTTCACAAGAGGTGAAAGTCCTCATGGAGGGCAACCTGTTCCCTGATGCCTCCTCCCAGAGATGAGGAGCCCAAGGATGGCTCTGTGAGACAGCCCCATGTCTAGTAGTCAAAGCTGCTGCTCCTTGTACATCCTAGGGCCTGGCACCGAGGCTTTTCATTCCTCATCTTTGGCATGAGGAAAGACAGCCTGCTTATATGGGACAGAAATCTGTGCCAAACTTAATTTTGCAGTCTATCCTCAGATACCAGAACATATGGACATGGGGTGTGTGTGTGTGAACCCTGACCTTACCTGAGAGCTCTGGCTACAGGGAAGTCCAAGCTACCGCGGGTCCCAGCCGAGTGTCAGATCTACCAGAGACTACAGCTATAGAAGGGTTCATCAAGGCGCTGCCTCCCCCAGATGGAGAGGTGGGGCCAAGACCTCAGCATGCAGTGTGAGACCCGGTATATGAGACTCGGCACAGGGAGGCGGCCGGCTGCTCGCTCTGCAGCCCAGCTTCCTCCTCAGCAGCTGTAGCCTGGGGACTTTGGGAGGATGCAGGGTAAGACTTGGGAGAGTTCCAAAGGGCTGGGCCAAAGCTCTGCCTTCTCTGGACACAGGTCAAGCAGACAACATTCCTACGACACTACTCAGGAAAAAAAAGATTAAAATCAGTTAGACTAAAAAACTTTTTATTTCTCCACACGCTGTGTTTGATTCATACAGAAGATTGCAAAGTTTTCCTGTCTTTCTGACTCCATAGATGGTTCACTTTTGTACATCTACCTTGTGAAGCAGGAGAGAGGCAGGGGCATGACTCAGATCAGGGCCAAGCTGCATGGGGGTGAAGGTGAGTTGAGATTGGACAGCGCAGCCCTGCAGTCCTGTCCCTGTGGCCAGATCTTTGTCAGGTACTCCAATGGTTTGGTCACCAGAGGGTCATACCTGGGCTCTCAGTGTCTGTGAGGCGGGAGGACTCAGATTCTGACCACCTGCGCAGCCACACTGAGGCCCTGCCTGCCCTCACCGTCCATGGCGTCGGGCTGCCTCCTGAGGTAGAGGCGGCCAAAGGTGCCACCCACTTGTCCTTTGGTGAGCCGCCCAGGATTCATACAGACACAGCCAAAGATGTTCTGAGGAAGAAAGGACACTGGGTTTAGAGGTCCTTGACTGGGTGTAACATCGTCAGAATCTTACAGTCTTAGAAAACAGAAACAAAGGCAACCATGCAAGCAAATATGTTCACTTGTAAGTGGAGAGTCTCTGGGGCAGAATAAAGAATGCAGTGGCCTCTTGGGAGAAGGAGGTCCCATACTTGGGAACAAAGCTGATCCCAACACTTTCTTTTTTCCTAGACAGGGTTTCTCTGTGTAGCCCTGGCTGTCCTGGAACTCACTCTGTAGACCAGGCTGGCCTCAAACTCAGAAATCCGCCTGCCTCTCAAGTGCTGGGATTAAAGGCGTATGCCACCACCGCCCGGCTGATTGAGAGCTTCTTTTTTTTTTTAAATATTTATTTATTATTATATGTAAGTACACTGTAACTGTCCTCAGACACATCAGGAGAAGGTATCAGATCTCGTTAAGGATGGTTGTGAGCCACCATGTGGTTGCTGGGATTTGAACTCATGACCTCTGGAAGAACAGTCGGTGCTCTTAACCACTGAGCCATCTCACCAGCCCCGAGAGCTTCTTTAAGGTATTGTTGGCTGAGCCTAACAGGAGGTCAGGTCAGAGTGCAGGGGAAGGCAGGCAGGTGACATGTTTCCAGGTCACCTTGATAAGGCCCGTAGCCCTCACTCTGCTCAGGTGGGCGCATGGTACGCTCTCATGCTTCCTTCCACCCATGGGCTATTTGCCACCCCTGACCTCAGCAATCAGCTCTGTGCTGGTCCCTTCTGGTAGACCCAGTTAGAGCAAGTGCCAGGTAGCCTGAAAGGAAAAGTCAGGTTCTGGAAAACAAAACCCACCTTCACAAAGTACCTCAATTCTGACGGCACTATGAAGACATCGGGGGTGACCGGCAGCTGGGCATAGGTGTAGAAGTTCTCATAGTCTATGGCCATGTCCTCGTGGGGTGGGTAAAGTGGGTAGTAGCTGCAGAGATGGAAGAACCAGTTCAGGAACCCTAGGTGAGGCTCCCATTCCCGGTTTCCACACTGCCCATATATAAGTATGGCCTGTCTTTCACTCTTCCATTTGAGGGGACAGAACTCAGTTTTGTCACCATAGGGTGAAATTTCCTGGTAGTCTTGACAGTCAAATATGCCAAAGCTCTGATCCATTACTCTTCGGGTTGGCAGGACACTCACCTTCTCTGCGTTAGGATGTGCTTGAGGATTCGGCTGAATCTGTCTGAAGTCCCGGAAGATCTGGGAAAGGCAGAGAGCCATGGGGGAGGGGAGGCAGAACCAGGTTTCTTGGTCAGTCCTCTTCAGGGAGGACCCTCGGACTCAAGCCAACTAGAGAGAAGCTGAACGGTAAGGATATAACTCCAGGGCAAGCTTGGAATCACACCGCCAGCAGCTGGCTCTTTCCCAGGACAGGGCAGCAGGGCACAGGGCTTAGAGGGGAAGAAGAATCCTAGGAATCAGGATATGGGAGTACTGTCTCGCATACAACAAGTCCCACATTCTAGCACCATGAAGCCACACACAGCCAGGCAACCCTGTGTCTCACACCCCAGCCAAAGTGCAGACCCAACCGCTGATCTCCTGGCTCACCCCTCTCTCCTGGCAAGGAAGGTGTGATAGGAAAACCAACTGCCCAGCCTAGACACCAGTTCTGGCGGCATCCAGCTGAGGGCCCCACATTCACTATTCTAGTAAATTCATGGGAAACCTACAGAGGAACACTTGAACGCTCAGGTCACAAACTGGGAAGGTAAAGAAAATAACCAGAGCCAAAAATATGAATTTCAGTGCCTAGGTGTCTCCATCAGATAGAACAGATTTGGTTCTTTTGGGCCTCAGATACGGTAGACTAGTGACAGCAACAAATTTGTCTGTCTGTCTGCCTGCCTGCCACCTTCATCAGACATAGAAAGGCTGCACTTTGCTGGGCAGTAGTGATGCATGCCTTTAATCCCAGCACTTGGGAAGCAGAGGCAGGCGGATTTCTGAGTTTGAGACCAGCATGGTCTACAGAGTGAGTTCCAGGACAGCCAGGGCTACACAGAGAAACCCTGTCTCGAAAAATCAAAAAAAAAAAAAAAAAAAAAAGGGGGGGGGGGCAGGGGGAGAGCTGTCTTCTTACCTACAGATCTCCTCAGCCCCAATGTGGAACAGCAGGTCCGTGGATGTCAAACCAAACATCACGCCATTTATGGAGAGGTTGCAGGGCTCTGACACAAACTGTACTCGCTGAAAGGGGGGGAGCTGACATAAACTTGCATCCAACAGCTAGAGGGTTCCTCCCCACCCACTGAGGACCAACCCAAGGGTAGCAACCTGTGACACCTCTGTTGTCCTAGGTTTAGGGGCTGTGCTTACTCCTGAGAGGGCTTCTCTACCCCTCTCACTCCCAGGGCTGTCTTCACCCCACTCACGGCTGGCCAGAGGCAGGCGGGCACTGGTACCTTTTTGTCTTCTCGAGGCAGTTCGGAGTAGTTGAAAGGAGGCTGTGGGTACACTGGCTCATGATGCACATCCCTCAGAGATGGGACAAAGACGAGGTGGGAGCCGGAGCTGCTCAAACACAAACACGAGATCCACCAGAGCTGAGCTGGCAGACCTGGGCCATGGGCTCAAGGTGTGAGCCCGCCCTTCATCTGGCAGTCCTCCAGGGAGATCTGATGGCGTTCCACTCTGACCAGACACTACCTCCCAGGACTTGAGAGGGAAAGGCAACCTCTGGGCACATACACATGTCGATCTGGATCTGGTGCACACAGCTTAGGACACACCGTCTCCTGATTTTTGTGGCACCCATTATAGAGGGAAACTGTCGTCTGCTGGAAGAGGGAAAAACTGAGGCCTTGAGCTGGGCATGGGAGGCACACACGGATGTCAGAGCGGTGTTAGGAGTTCGAGGCTAGCCTGAGCTCTGGAGTGAGACCCTATTTGAGGGAGGGGCCTCAGGACTGGAACTGGAGCTTATGTCTGACCTCCCTCTCCAGGACATAGGTAGCTTGCGGGCAATAAAGTTCTCCAGACACATGGCTGGGCGATACAAGTAAAGCCAGGGAAGTGCAAGGCAAACTGGTCAGATCCTGAGGCTGCCCCACACTTTGAAGATCAGCTCAAACTGTCAACAAAGGCCTAAGCCAGGTCTATGGGACACTGAAGACAGAGACTGTCAGAGGGCCGGCCACCTCCCCACCCATGTCAGGAAGTGCCGCCGCTTCTCCTCAGCAAGCTAATGCTAAAGAAACACTGCACAGCGGCAGCCGCTCCTTTGATGGGGACAGGAAAGTCTCTAGGGTTACAACATGGGGTGGAGATAAAAAGCTGTGGCTCCCAGGGCCGGCTGTTTCTATAACCACACAAAGGAGAAAAGGGCAGCCCGCTTCTTTGGGTCCCTTGTGGTCCTTGGCAGAGAGGGGCACTGTAAACCAAACAGGTGTAACTGTTGCTGTGAGGACATGCCTGGAACCAGCCAATAGCTCTGCAGCCACTTCCTCCTCATGCTTAAACAATGAAACCGGCACAGATGCCCCGGGGCTGGAGTTACAGGTTAGTTTCCAGCAGCTAGTCGAGGTTGCTGAGAACCCAACTCCCACCGCTGAGCCGGTCTCTCCATCCCTGCATAGGGACTTTTGACATGGCATCAGGTACTGGGGACTTGTGTGCTATAAATAGATCATCGGAATCTGGAGACCACAGGTACTGTTTGTAGCACTCACAATCTCTGTCACCAAGTTCACTGCCATTGTCCAAGTCCACTATGTGGATGCTAGCGTCTGGTGAACCGGACAGGGAGGGAGCTGGATGGTGCAACGTTTGCTCCAAGTCTCCAGGATGTAATTCTGAAGGTAGAAAGGAGTAGGGGAGGGGGGACAGGGCGGGACCAGCTGCATGACCTCATGGGACTGAGCTACTCTTCAGGACCAGCTTCAGGAGAGCAATGGTTAAGAAGGAAACAGCCTTGGCTCATGGCTTGGAGCTGGCTATAGGGGGAGGGGCCAGGAAGAAAATTCCAACTATGTGCAGCGTTGCACAACTTCACTTCATCCATCATGGTGGGAGGGTCTCACTGTTGTCACTTGAGCAGTGAGGTGCACCAGGCCTCTCTGCTGCAACAAGGGAGCTTGCACGCATCTGCCAAGTTCTGAAAGCTAAGGGTTCTGCATCTCTGACCCAGTGCCATTTCTATACTGCTCTGTCAGGGTGGGGCTGCTCCCCTGCCCTGCAGCTCACACTAGCCACAGATGAAAGTGCCTGGTGGCGCTGGGCGCTGGCCCCTGGGGTAACAATGCTCTGTCTATTCTTTGTTTATGTCACTGCTATCAATAGCACATGGGATCAGGAACCAAAATCAGAATCCAACCTCACACTGGATGCACCAGCCAGTGCTGGGTGCTGCTCCAGAGCCTCTCCTGCTTTGGGTGGTGGTGGGGAAGTGGTGGCAGGTTTATCTTCTGAGGACCTCCACTCAGCATTCCCCAGGGCTCATGAACTCAACTGGCCCTAGCGAATCTGAGAAGAGGGGAAGTGTATGTAACCCTTCATCTGAGGAGGGAGGAGGATGGAAGCGGCTAAGGGCTCAAGTCTCCTGGCTCCAGGCCTGAGGCCAGCACACGGTTGTATTACAACTAATCAACCCGGGATCAGACAGAAAGCGGAAGGAAGACCTTTAAAAAACCACCTTTGTTGTAGGTTTGTTTTAAAGCTCAGCCTCAGGGATGTTTGTTTACTATGAGTTCAGCAACAGAAAGCAAATCCCAGGAGCCCACCCACCACTCCATTTTCTTTCTGACCTGGCCAAACAAAAAGGACAAGGAACTGGGGGGTGGCTTTCAGTGACTCTGCCTCTAGCTTTAGACTCTTCCTGGAGCTGTGAGGCCCACCCCAGCACTGATGTCAGTGCTGGGGCCTCTCAGTCCTGTCTTCCGAGCTATGCTGAGGACTCAAGATCCACCCTCACTCCAGTCTCTCCCACCCATCACCCTAGCCCTTGGCAGCCGTCCACCACCATGGGGATCACTGACTCAGGAAGAGAACTTGGGCTTACCCCAAAACATTCCCTTCGTGCAAGGAGAGGCTTGGGGCCTCTCAGGATTTCACTGTCAATCGAATGCCTCCCCACCCTGGGAATATTCCCATGGAGTAACTGCTTATACAAGGGGAAGTGAGAAAGGGAAGTGCAGAGAGAGAATGAAGAGCGTGTGAAGTTCATCCTTTCAAGTTTGTTTATCTGACTTACAAAGATGCCTCTTTACCCACTGTCTTGAGCACTCGAAGTTCAAGAGTTCTATCTGACCTCTCAGTTCAAAGGGGCGAAAAGGACAGCAACAACCACGACTTTTAGGCAGTTTCAGTTTCCTACTGGTATGTCCTGGAAGAACCTAGAAAGCTCCAGGTTCTGTGCAGCATCAGGAATGCTAACCTTCTCGTTCCTTCGATGACTGTTCTCAGGCATTGCTTGAAAACATCTTCGAATGGGCTTGTCAACTTACAGTTCTGCAAGAAAGGAAAAGGGGTGCACTCGGAGCAGACACCTGGGGTCTGCTCAGGGCTAACGCCCTAAGAGGATGACCCTGACCCTGAGGGGCTCAGAGTGGACACAGGGTAACAATGAGAAAGACAGGAGCCAGGCACAGGGCCTCGTGCTTGGGAGGGTGAAGCAGGATTGCTGCGAGCTCTACACTAGCCTAGGATACGGACTGAATTCTCAGCCAGCCTGGATCTAGTGTCTCAAACAAACAAAATGAGGGGATGGGGTCGGGCTGCCCATCTGCAAGGAATGGAGTCTAGATAAGGGGAGAATTAATCCTCTTGCACACAAGCTGAGAGTCTGGGATGAAGACTGCCTTGAAATCTTTTCTGTGGAGAAGAAACAAAGGATAGGAGGCCCAGGGCCTTGACCAAGACCCCAGGAAGGACCTTTTGTGATTCATGTATCAGAGGACCTTAACACATGACTGCTTAGAGCAGTCTCATAAAGTACTTTCTTTCTTTCTATTTATTTTATTTAAGTACACTGTCGCTGTCTTCAGACATACTGGAAGAGGGCATTGGATCCCATTATAGATGGTTGTGAGCTACTATGTGGTTGCTGGGAATTAAACTCAGGACCTCTGGAAGAGCAGCCAGTGCTCCTAACCACGGAGCTATCTCTCCAGCTCCCCCCATAGGGGACTTTCATAGCCCAGACTCATCTGCATTTGTTACTGCTTTTAACAGTTAAGTAGTATTGAAAAGGAACCACCACCGGCTGGAGAAATGTTTTCCATGGCTGGCAACGATGTTTTCCTCATTAGCTACAGGGTTGATGTAAGCCTGCTGTAGTTACAGACACCCTCCCAAAGAGGAAAAGAAGAGAGTCTAGGTTGAGTACAAGTACCCAGCCCCCCCTTTCCCCCAGGCACTTACCTCCACCTGTTCATGTTTAGCATCCAGGAAAGGTCCGAACTGCCAAAGACAGAGGTGGGGAGAAAGCCCCCAAGGAACAAATCAGAATCCTCCACCTCTCTAGGAGCAGTTCCCTGCCTGGCTCTACCTGTCCCCTGGAGAACCCGGGGAGTCAGGAGATGTGCCAGGGAGCACCTGAGTCCTGCTCCCCTCAGGGGGCTTCCCAGGGCTCTATATCCCCTGCAGTTGCCTCAAATGACACTGGGCTCTTTTTTTTTTTGGGGGGGGGGAGCAGTTTTGAGACAGGGTTTCTCTGTATAGCCCTGGCTGTTTGGAACTCACTCTGTAGACCAGGCTGGCCTTGAACTCAGAAATCTGCCTGTCTCTGCCTCCCAAATGCTGGGATTAAAGGCGTGAGCCACCACTGCCCGGCCACACTGGACTCTTTTCTGTTTTCTACACCTAGCAAGAACAACAGACTACTATGTTCCTAGTAGCATAAAAAGAAATTAGTTTAAGATCACGGTACCAAGACAGAGCAAGAATATTGTAAAGCTAGAGGATAGTAATGCAGGGCCTCTGGAGTTAGTGACAGCTATGGAATGGGTATATACCTCAACAGGTGCAGATTTAAAAAATATCCAAGCACTTGGGAGGTAGGGGCAGGCAGATCTCTGTGAGTTCAAGACCAGCCTGGTCTATGCAGTGAGATGCTATTGCAAAAACAAAAAGAACGAAAAGAAGAAATAATTAACAAAAAATCTTTTATAAAGGATGGATGTTTCCTAAAAACTTCAAAAGCATCAAACCCCTTTCTAAGGCCCATCTCATTCCCACCATCATTGCCTCCCTGAACACAGGGGACTTACCAGGATGCAGACATCTGGCCGGTCATGGTTGATGATGGTGATCAGATCAAGCAGGGGTTCGTATGAGATGCTGTCAGAGGTGGTATAAGGCCCGCAGGCAACCAACACCATAGTCTGCTCAAAATCTGAGACAGGAGGCATTGCAAGGTCATGAGGAGAAAGAGAACAGGCATTGGGTAGAAGAAGGACCACTGGGGAAAATGCCACAGCATGTGTTTAAGTCCCATGAGTACAAGGCTGGGGAATTCAAGGTGAGGACCTCCCCCCTCCAAGAACACTGTAGCAGCACAGGCAGGGAGGACCGTGAGCACGGCGGCACGTTCCCAGCAGTGCAGCTGGGCAATGTGAAGACTGGCAGTCAGGAAAGAATCAAGGGGAGACGTGCTCACTGCGGAGAAGCTAGGACCATCTGGGGGTTCAGTGTGTGGGACAATGTGGGGAACCATCTCACTGTGGAGAAGCTAGGACCATCTTGGGGCCTATTGGAGGCCAGGCACTGAAGAACCCTGCTAAGGATTCCTGCTACCAGGACATTACAGATGCCAGGCCTGTATCCCCACCTCAAACTCAGGTTTCTAAGCCCTGTCCAGTTCTTAGTTAAAATCTGATCTAGTTCCTGTGGCTGATACAATAAACCTCCCAAATTCCCAAGTTTTCTACGTAGTATTACTTTACTATTGCTGATCCTGGGGAGCCAAGTTTGGTTCCCAGTACCCACATAGGCAGCTCACATCTGCCTATGACTGCTGCCCCAGGGACATAACATCATCTTCTGGCCTCCACAGGTACCTGCACTCAGAAGTGCACATAGCCATACATAGTACACATATAAGCAAACAAACAAATCAAATAAATCTTAAAAAAAAAAAAAAAAGTAAATGAATTACTCCAAACTTGGTGGCTTTAAAGCAATTTACTATCTTACAGTTCTGGACACTCTAAGTCCAGAATGTCAGCAGGCTGCACACTTCTAGAGGTCACTTCTGCTCCACCTTTAAAGCCAGAAGCCTATAGTTTCTGTCCCCTGACTTCCATCTCTCTGCCATCCATTTTCATAAGGACCTATGTGATTGCACTGGATAATCCTACCCAGAGATGATTTATTATTTATTTATTTTATTTAATTTTATTTTTTTGAGACAGTGTCTGGTTATATAGACCAGGTTTGACTTGAACTTAGAGATGGCCTGCCTCTGCCTCCTAAGTGCTAAGACTGAAGGCGCACACTACCATACTACCCAGCCCCATCTCAGTACTCAGCCACAGGAGCAAAGTCCTTCTGACCATATGAAGTGTCATAGTTCAGGAAGTGTTGCTCAGTCTACCTCAGGAGTACCACCATGAACTGGGACTGGAAGAGTCTGCCTTCCTCCCCCACACAGATATTCTGTGAGACTGTGGACAGTGTCACAAACATCTGATTCTCATTCCTGATTCCAGGTCATCTCCAAGGATGCCTGCACACACATCAATGTGTGGGATGCTGGCAGTACGCCAGCGCTGGCATTATTTATTGATGTTTACTGGTGTTTGTTCTACTTTACTTACAAAAATGTTTAGAAATGCCTTCCCTTCCCCTTTCCCCTTTTCTCTTGTGGTAGCTGGGCATGGAACTCAGAGCCTCACATAGCTACACAAGTGCCATCTACTGAGCAAGAGTCCTGTTTACGGATATTTTGAAACAAAGTGTGTTAACTTAAAAGAAAATTTATTATTCATTTTATTTTATTGTTTTGTGTTTTCTGTTCAGATTACTTGTTCTCTAAAAAAAAAGACTCTGTCTTTTTTTTTTTTTTTGAGACGGGGTTTCTGTGTAACCTTGGCTATTGTGGAACTCACTCTGTAGACCAGGCTACCCTCAAACTCAGAAATACACCTGCCTCTGCCTCCAGAGTGCTAGGATTAAAGTCATGCATCTCCACTGCCTTGGTCAGAGTCCTACCTATGTAGCCCTGGCTGGCCTGGAACTCCCTATGTAGACCAGGCTGGACTTGAATGTAGAGATCCACCGGTTCTGCCTCTTGGGTGACAGGGTTAAAGGTATGCGTTACCATGCCTGGCCAGAAATTATTCCAGAAACTTGCAAAGAGAACACAGACTTCCGTGTGTCTTTCCCTAGAGCTCTCTGATATTAACATTTTCCTCTAGAGCACATTTGCTGGAATTACCTCTGGTGTGTTACTGTCAGCTAAGCTAGGTTTTCCCACCTGTGTCTGTTTCTCCTCCAGGAGCCCATCTGAGACACCAAGTTTGTATCGTACGTAATGTGTGTATTCTTTCCCTTCGAATGCCTGTTAAGCAGCACCCTGGATTTCGGCACTCACACCGTGTCATCAGAGCCCAGGTAACTCGAGGGTCAGGCCCACCAGTGGCTCCTGAAGAGAGGGCCTGGGAGCCCACTGACCCACTTTTGTTGCTTCCTGAGCCCGGGCAGCTACAGTCTAGGACTTTGCCTATCACCTCCATTGTTAGCAAGAGACATTTTGAACCAGAGCTCACCTCTCTCCTCTTCAGTGGGCTGATAGAAAGGAAGTGGCACACCCTGAAACAGACGGAAAGCTCAGCTGAGGCCTCGCTCCTGCCACTGCTTTGGTAAATGGTGGCTCTGAGTGTCTGCAGGTATGCAGTGGGGGGGACTTGGAGAAGGACCAGAGGTGTCTCTGCCTTGCTCTTGGGAGTTACAACCCAGAGCCCACAGAATCTGCCATTTTTCTAAATAGCTTACCATGACTACACAGACCAGGCAACGGGAAGTCACTGATAGACTCTCAAAAAACACCTGGCCACCCTATGCAAGGCGGGTGCCTAAACCACTGTCAAGCTAGGCAAAGCTGGAAGAGAAGGGAGTTCGGCTCTTTTCCCTGGCATCCTATGGATCTCTCTGGAGGACTGCAATGGAGAGCAGAGATGAAGCCAAATTTGGCGGTAGCCATTTTTATAAATGAAGTTTGAATGGGATTCTCCCATAGTCATGTGTCTGCACTGGCCTGTGGCTGTATTGTTGATATAATGATACACACTCATGTGAGGTCTAACAGCCTAAAACCCCTGCTCCTTGGCTCTCTGGAGGAACCAGTTTACTAACTTATAGCTTGGAGGTGGGTTCCAGTCCCAGAAACAGAAAAGACTAGCAAATGACAGAGATGGAAAAGGACCAGTTCCTTTCACCAGAACTGAATATACTGAGCCTGAAGCAAACGTGGAGTGGGGGAGGGGAGGCCCACCCTGTACCTCATAGAGTTTGGTGGCAGTAAATCTCCTACCAGTGGTGTTGAATCCTTCCATAATTACAACCTGAAAGACAAGAAACACAAGATAGCTAAATAGGAGAGGTAAATGAGAGGTCTGAGGTAACTACTTTTGGTAATTATAAACCTAGGGCATTTTCCAGAAAACAAATGAAGGGCACCCTCCATTGTAACATATCAGTTACAATTATCCTCTACACAAATGACCTAACCCCCACAACCATCTCATGAGGTAAGAATTTTTATTTTATTTTATGGATGAAGACACCTTGGCTTTGAAGGTCAAATACCTTGTCCATAGCCACACACATCATGGGATAGAGCTGTGATACAAACCTGGGCAGTTGGATCCAGAGCTAAGGAGAGAAGAAACATCCCTAAAATAGTGGGCCTATGCAACCCTATCTCGGGGCAACAGAGATGGAAAACAAGAAATGGCTGCCCACCGCTTGCCGCTCGGGCTTGCACCCCGGAAGGCTCCAGTCTCACCTGTCCAGGAAAGAGAGAATACTCTTTGAGTTCAGATAAATCCACCGGAATCTGGGTGCCGGAGGAGTGTTCCCGGTCTCCCTCAAGAATCACTGACTTGCTGTTCAGCTTCCCGTTGCTGTCACAGCCAATCTGACCCAGCAAGGTGACAGGCTCCTACCAAAGGAAGAACACAACGTTAGAATGGGCACAGTGAAACCCCAAATGGCACATGTTCTGGGAGGAGACCACAGCATCGCCACTGAGAGCGGGAAGGACCCTCCATGGCGTCTAGGCCACCACCTGCACACCAGGTGTGCTGAGAGGCTTGCCCAGTGTGGGCATTCCCAAGCAGGGGGACGCCCTCCAGGCCTGCAGCCCACAGCGTCTGGAAAACCACAGCTATTAATAGATCATTCACAGAGCTGCCACACACAGTTCTCAGCTGACACACATCAGCTCATTTGACCTTCACAACCACAGTAAGGAAGATATGGCAACGCCCAGCAACAATAGGGCAATTTCACTATGGTCACACAATAGGAGAAGACTGGACCCAAAGGTCAAAAGTTTGGCTCCAGAGCCAAATGCACAGCACCTCTTGGTCCTCTCATGCTCTTGCCTCTCCCCGGAGTCTTCTTACACAACTCAGGCAGGCCTTGAACTCTCGGTCCTCCGGCCTCGGGTTCCCAAGTGCCCGCATACCACACAGGATATCATACTGTCACTTCCAGAGGAAGTTATTCATAGACGGAACTGAAATCTCTCCTAGTGACTTCCTATGTAGGGCTTCCACTCTTGGGAGCAAACCGAGTTAAAGTCTAATCTTTCCCTCATGTGAGGCCCATCCCCCACACTTCCTCTCAATTTCTCCAGAACTTCCTACAGGACAGAGATTATTTATGGCTCCTCCTCCCGGGAAACAAACATGGGACAAAAGCTCAGTCAAGGGTTCTATGGGACACATCTGGTAGATTAGCAGTGCTCCAGAGAAAGTACCCACACCAGAACCGGAGCGTGATGTAACTCTAGATGCCAGAGGCCACCACTAATTGGTGACAGTCCTCAACCGGAGCAATCACCACCCAGGCAACGAGAGAATTCCCAGCCTGCTGCTCTCACCTCGCAAACCTGGACACTTCTACCCGTGGGGGCTCTCCAAAGGCAACCTGCCCCACCACTGAGAACAAGGTTTCAACCTGTGCTTATGTAAGACCAAGTCCAGGAGAGAGGGGGAAAATCTGGTGAGCCAGCCAGGGAGCGCTTGTCAGGGAGCCGGCCAAGACTAATTATGAAGCACAGCACTGGCAAGGAGAAAGGCTTTGTTACTGACCTCAGAGAGCAGCCATGATGTAGCACGATGGCACACACCTTTAATTCTAGCACTTGGGAGGCAGAGACTGGCCCATTTCTCTGTTCAAGGTTCTACATCAGGAATCAAGGGTGATACCAATCATGGAGAATGTGTCACATGACTCTTACTTGTGCTGGGACCAGGAGAGGAGTGAAAGCCTCGATCTTGTGATGCTCCTTCAGCTCTCCACCAAGCTCTTCTATCTTACAGGTCAGAACTGCAATGCACAGGTAACGGTGCAGTCAGTGAGACACTTCACTCGGCGAGAAAAAGCAGCCCACTGCCAAACATTAGTCGTTCTATAGGATCGAGAGGCATGGGCATCGGTCTAGTTTGAATCTCATGCCTACTTTCTGACATGATTTCTAATCTGGCTTTCCAAGGGGCCTCAGGAGATCACAGGGCACAGTTCCAGGGTATTGCTGGAACTTCATCCTCGCTCACTTGCAGGGAATGCCAGGACAACCTGGAGCACTTGTGCGTTCATAGTTCAAGTGCTGAGCTCCTTCACAGCTCGTGTTCCACTGCTACGGTGGCTGATAAGACTTGGGAAATTACAGCCTCGCCCAGCGTCCTTCCCCTTCACTGACAGAGCACCCATGAGGTCATCTACCAACTTCTCGACCAAAGGCCACCAGCTGAGCCAGGCTTTGCAACTTCACCTCGCTCAGCTCTTCCATGGGGCTGTAAGCCCATGAGACTGTCCAAGAGAAACCCAGTTACCTTCTCGAATATCCGGGAGCTGCTGAAACATGGCTTTGTAGCTGCCAGTGAGTGGCTCTGGGTCTCCCAAGACCTTCAGACTGACGCTTCCAGAGCCTCCTCTCCCGGACCAAGACACGCCCTGTGCTGAGCCAAAGGTGGTGACCACTTCTCCCCGGTTGGTTCTGGAGTTGTATTTCTGGGAGGGGGTAGCACTAAGGGGAAGCAGACCAGATTGGAATTACTGTGCCTGCCTGTGGCTACCCGAGAAAGGAACACAATGAGGAGAGGCTTGGAGGCCTGAGGAAAAAGCAAGCTGTCTCATAGAGCTAACCGACGTGGCGGGGCTGCAGCACTCTGACCCTTCAGGAATCTCGGGAATGAGGTGCTGAGGAACACCAGAACACAAAAGTTTACAAGTTTAAGGACAGAAACATAAAAAACGTGTTATTTTTCTCCATCAAAACTAAATGGAGTAAGACAAAGTACACTTGGACTTGACTGAGCAGCGAGTCTCAAGTACTTTCCTTCCTTGTGAGTCACTCGCTGCCATTTGATCCTGAAACAGTGACTGGGTCAGAGACTGCTGAGCAAATACAAAAGTCTACAAATACAGTTGAAACCAGGCACGGTGGCAGGTCTGCAACCCTGGCACTCGGAGGGCAAAGGCAGGATAGGCCCTCAAGGCCATCCTCAGCCAAGTTTGGGGACATTCTAGACTACATAAGACCCTACCTCAGCTGGGCAGTGGTGGCCACGCCTTTAATCCCAGCACTTGAAAAGCAGAGGCAGGTGGATTTCTGAGTTCGAGGCCAGCCTGGTCTACAGAGTGAGTTCCAGGACAGCCAGGGCTATACAGAGAAACTCTGTCTTGGAAAAAAACAAAACAAAACAACAACAAAAAACCCAAAACCCTACCTCAAAACAAAAACCTCACAGTTCAAAGCACAAACAACACTAAAATAAAAAATCAACAAAAGTAATGAACCTTTCCCTTGTCTCTGAGAGGTGGACAGGCAATGAATGAACAGCTAATGGGGAGCAAGCACCCCTCAGCCCCACCCTGAGGCTGCACTGATGATGGTAAATCACACCTCCAAGGACACATGGGTATTGCTGGTCCATTTGGAAACTTCTTTTTTTTTTTTTAAGGTTTATTTATTATTTTAAGTAAGTACACTGTAGCTGTCCTCAGACACTCCAGAGGAGGGTATCAGATCTCATTACAGGTGGTTGTGAGCCACCATGTGGTTGCTGGGATTTGAACTCAGGACCGTCAGAAGAGCAGTCAGTGCTCCTACCCGCTGAGCCATCTCACCAGCCCCCATCTGGGAACTTCTAATCGTCCTGCTGAGAACACTGCTTAAGGAAGGTCTAGAAATACCACGCTCAGCACACTAACACTCTGTAGGAACTGCACACAGGGCACGGTCGGAGCTGTTCAACCTCTTTCCAGACAAGCTACAGAAAATGAGCTCAATTATGTTTATCTCCCGGGTTGCCGCAACCCAAATAATTTGCAGGCTACTTTCATAAATTACAGAATGAGTTTCTCATGTCAGCTTTCTTACTGTACACTTAAAAAGTGACCAGGCAGGGAAGTCACCAGCTTCTCTGAGCTCGACCCATGAAGGCACATGCATCACAGCCCTCTACTGTCATCACACACTCACAGGGGACAGCTGTAAACATGGCCACAGAGACAGACTTAAAGGACTTCTCCATCAAAGAGCATAACTCCCACAGTGGTTCTACAACAACCACTTGAACTCTCATAGGTTTCAGAGACACCCTTTCAAGTCTAGAAAGTTCATTCTGAAAGCAGTTTTGAGATCTCTCCAACCTGGGTGGGACCACAGTGGAACCAAACTGTCCTTCATGACTCAATGACCACTGATGGTCAATGCTGCAGAGCTTCTGTCCTGCCTCTCTGCCTTTCGAGATCTGTATTTTATGTGCATTGAGTATTCTGCCTGTGTGTATGTGTGTGCCATCTGTGTGCTGGGTATTTGCAGAGTCCAGAAGAGCTCATGGATCCCATGGAACTGACTTAGGAATGGGTGTAGAGACAAAGAGTGGAGGCTGAGAGCCAAATTTGCATTGTCTTCAAGAGCAGCAAGTACTCTGAGCGGCCTCTCTGAACAGGCAGAACTGAGAAACCTATATTCTGGTTGGTCTCGATGGGATCCAGATGCTGGCATTTCCTAAACAGTTGACCTGCTGTTCGAGCCCCATCTTGATGTGACAGCCCTACAGACACGTCGCCTCAGCCAAGCACTCATCTGTGGGTCTCTCAAACAGAGGGAGACCCATCATTTGTGGACTTCTGCAGACTTATGCATAATGGCTGCAACCATGAGGAAGTATCAATTAAGCTGGTGATGGAAGATTCAGTGACAAGAAGAAAATGCTCAGAAACCAGCTGTCACCTGAGCACGGGACGAACAGGTTATGCAATGCTGCAAACAAAGACACATGCTTTTCCTTTCCAAAAAAAAAAAAAAATCTTCAGATTACAAAAAGAAATCCAAGTAAAGGAAAGCGAGTAGAAGCAGGTGAGAGCCTATTTGCCTTGACTGGCCAGACCCGCCCGACGCCTGGGCTTCTCAATAGCCGGGCTGTTTTCAATAGGAGCTATCAGTTCCCTATCTAGGAAACAAGCCCTAGAGAAGTGGGTGGAAAGCAAGTTTCCTTAATTACTGTATGAAACGGTAATTTTCCACAAGGCAGAGAACCTCAGGCTTTCCAGCCAGCTCGAAGCAGACAGCCCACTCCCAGGGCGGTTAATAAGTTATGAGCAGTTCGACTTGTCAGCAGAGAAAGAGGCGTGGCTTTCTTGGCGCCTGAATCAATGATTACTGATACGTACCTCGGGGAGAAACTTGATGGTGAGAGAAGCTGATGCGGGCTTCGAGCAGCGACGCTCCTTTTGGTTAGTGGGGTTTCTGGGGTGCTGCTAACGCGCTTGTGAGGACCCTAGAGACAAGATGAAAAGCGAAATCCCACTCACTCTGGTTGCTAATTAAGTGTAGAGTGCTGCAGTTCCTCAGAAAGGACCAAGTGGTACAGCAAGGGACACAGGGCAGGACCGGGGAACCTCAGGAACCACCTCCAGCCACGCTCACACACCTTCAATGGTAACCCAACACCCCCCGGGACACTATCAGCACTCTGCAGGCTGTTGTGACAAGAATGCTAACATTCCCCAAAGGAGCCACGCAGGCCAGCCACCTGACCTGCCAAGGCGTACATGCACCTTCATCCCCACCCCCCACTTTCAGCCTTTAGAAAGACCAGAGTTTGGCAATGCATAGCTTTGACCTGTGTGTACACATTCTCCTGAGAAGGGATGGGACCACGTTACACTTCTTTTGGCCAAGTCTACCACACATTTTCCCAATTAAACCCTGGACTAACTCCAGGCAGATAAGGTGGTTGAGCTCATACTTGGAGAGAGCAGTCAGCAAACACCTCACTAATGGCCACATCTGGTTGGGGTTTTGTTGTTGTTGTTTTGTTTTACTTTTTCTTTTCTTCTCCTTTGTGCATCAATAGGAAGCTAGATAAGTCCAGAATTAAGAATGAAACCCAATCACGGGATCTAACATTCCCAAAAGCCTAGGATAACGGGAGACTAACAGGAAAGACAGTGTCTTGACCAAGACAACCATGCTGTACCAGATGCACAAACTTTTCTGACTTAAGGGCTCCCCCTGTTGGTGCACTTATGGAAATGCTACCAAGCTACCAACTGGTAGAGCCTGTGGGACCCAAGGTGAGAACAGACTCCTAACCATCACTAAGATAGGCATGATGGCTCATACTTGAAACCCTAGCTTTTGGGAGCTGCAGTGCAAAGGTTACCCACTTCTGGGCCAGCCTTGGCTACACATTGAAACCTTGACTCAAAACTAAGTATTTGTGGTTTTATTTCCTTAGGATTTTATTTTACTCATGTGTGCTTGTGTGAGCATGTGCTGTAGGTGAAGGGACCTGGGGAGGTTGGAAGAGGCACCAGGACCCCTGGAGCTGGTGCTACACGCAGCTGTGAACTGTCTGATGCTCAGAACTGAACTTGGGTCCTCTGCAAGAGCAGCAAGATCTTGGAACTGATGAGAGAGCTCTCCAGCCTGTGCTGTTTTTGTGTTTGAGACAGTCTCAGGTATTAAAGCTCACACTGGCCTTGAACCCACTATGTGGCTGAGACTGGCCCCCAACTCCTGATGTGCCCCCACCACACCTGGCTTAGAAATTAGATCTTAAATGTTAATTTTTCTGTGTTTACTTAGTATTGAATGTGTGCATACTGTGTGTGGGCACAGTTGTCCTGGTGTGGAGTCAGAGGACAACACCCAGGAGCTGACTCTCTTCACCCACCTTACATTGGTTCTGGTGATAGAAGGCAGGCCCTCTAAAATGACCGCTCTACACACTGGTGTTCCTCTACAATCACTTTTTTTTTTTTTTTTTTTTGGAGATAGAGTCTCTCTGTGTAATTCTGGCTGTCCTGGAACTATGTAGACCAGGCTACCCTTGAATTCACAGAGATCCTCTTACCCCTGCCTCCCAAATCCTGGGATTGAGGGCATGTGCTACCACACCTTGGTAAAATAACCATTCTTGAACATTCCTTAATTGTATCTTAATATCTTTCAACTAAATATATACACTAAAATAGTTATCCTAATTTAAAACTTAGTTTTTCACATACTGATTTTTAAATTCTATTGCATTTTCCTATACTGTCACAACCTTTATCCCTAATCCCCAGGTTATCTGAGTTCATAATTTTTATGCCTCCTTGTCTAGAATAGGTCATTTAAATTTTTTTTTTTTTAATTTTTCAAGACAGGGTTTCTCTGTATAGACCTGGCTGTCCTGGAACTCACTCTGTAGACCAGGCTGGCTGTCTTTGCCTCCCAAGTGCTGGGATTAAAGGCGTGCGCCACCACTGCCCAGCTCATTTTAAATTTTTGCCATTATAAATAGTTGTATGTCCATCATCATGCACCAGGATGTGACCTGCCATCATTTCCACGGATATTTTTAGGAGGCAGCTGGGAACAGACTGCGGGGCCTTGTAGACACTAAACATGTACCCATTGGGCTACACTCCTAGCTCTCAGAAAACCTTTCTCCAGGAAGAATGATTAAGACAAAGGATAAACATGACTTTAGGATTTCTCCAGCTACTTTTCAAAAAGATTCCTCTAGTACACGAATTCTGCAGCAATCAGGGCCCAGGTCCTAGGCATAGAACAGGGAAAGAAGCAGTGCCCACATTCTGAGAGCGTCTGTTATGGAGAGAAATGAACCAAAATTAAGACCCAAGAGGAAGAGGCAGAAGGCTGCTACTTCAGACAGGCCAGTTCCCTTGACAAGAGGCCACCGGGTGAGAGTACTTTGGTATGCCTGAAGATTAAGCAAGATAACAAGTGTGGCAGAGTAGAGAGACAAAGCCGAGGCAGGACCACTTAGACACACCCTCTCCTCACACATGGTAGTTCACAACGTGAACCTTATGTTTGGTGAGACCAGGCTGTCCTGGAACTCAGATATCTACCTGCCACTGCTCCCAAGTGCTGGGACTAAAGGTGGATACCACCATGCACAGCTCTGTGGTATGTTTTTAAGAATGTTGTGGGCTGGAGAGATGGCCCAGTGGTTAAGAGCACTGACTTCCAGAGGTCCTGAGTTCAACTCCCAGCATCCACATGTTGGCTTACAACCATCTGTAGTGGGATTTGATGTCCTTTTCTGGTGTGTCTGAAGACAGCTACAATGTACTCACATACATAAAATAAATAAATCTTTAAAAAAAAGTTATTTGTAGGATGCAGTTCCCAGATGCAGCATGTTCACCTTAGAGGGTGTGGTGTAAGAGCTCAGAAGGGTCTCCTCTTCCTCCTCTGCTTCAATTCTGAAAACACTGGTCAAGGAGAGCAATTACATGAGATTAAATGAGAAACTGAATGTTAGGCATTTCTAAAAGTTCGTTTTTTAAAGTATATATGCAACCTAGAAAATTACATAACACATGTATGTGCTTAGTTCAAAGGCCTTTGGCAGAAAAGGATACAGCTCTTGTATGGAGACGATGTCTCTGGCTCCCGCGTGCCCGCTGTCTTTGGAGGCACTGTGCCAGGCTTTGGAGAGTTTTTTGTTCAGAACCTGAGGAATGGAACAGAAGAAGATGGTGAATATATTATTCCACGGTATGGTCAGGGGTAGTGAGGGGCGTTTCCCATTTGAAATTATCACAGCATCCAGGATATAAGCAAAGAAAGGGTAGCCAGTAGAGCAGCTGCGAGGCATGCAGGAGCCCTGGGTCCAATCCCAGCATCACCCCACTCCCACCTTTAATCCCAGCACTGCAAAGCAGCAGCAGGAGGATCTCTGAGTTCAAGGCCAGCCTGATCTACATAGTGAGACCCTGTCTCTAAAACCAACAAAAACATGACAGTCTGGGCATGGTGGAGCATGTCTGTCAGTCTAGCATTTGGGAGACAGAAAGATCACAATCAATCTCTCTCTCTCTCTCTCTCTCTCTCTCTCTCTCTCTCTCTCTCTCTCTCTCTCTCTCTCTCTCTCTCTCTCTCTCTCTCTCTCTCTCTCTCACACACACACACACACACACACACACACACACCAGATCACATACCCACCAGTTTTAGGTGCTTCACGTACACCCTCATTTAAAAATTTTAAAAAAGACCTATTTACTTATTTAATGTATGTGAATACACTGTTGCTGTCTTCAGACACATCAGAAGAGGGCATCAGGTCCCATTACAGATGGTTGTGAGCCACCATGTGGTTGTTGGGAATTAAACTCAGGACCTCTGGGAGAGTAACCAGTGCACTTAACCACTGAACCATCTCTCCAGCCCCTCTCATTTAATTTTTATGACATTCATTAAAAACAAAGGATATTGGAATTTAACAGAAAAAAAGTAAAGCTTAGAAATACTAAGTAGGGATCCAGTGATATGGCTCAGTAGGGAAGGACACTTCCTGCCAAGTCTACTGGCTTGAGTTTGAACCCCACAACCCACTTGGTGGAAAAAAGAGAACCACTTTTCTTTCTTTCTCTTTCTCTCTCTCTCTCTTTT
>NW_022196904.1:137337490-137354020 GCF_008632895.1 Mastomys coucha
GCCTCCCAAGTGCTGGGACTAAAGGCGTGTGCCACCACCGCCCGGCTACTCTCTCTCTTTTTTTTAAAGATTTATTTTATTTATTTTATATGTATGAGTACACTGTAGCTATACAGATGGCTGTGAACCATCACGTGTGTGGCTGCTGGGAATTGGATTCAGGACCTCTGCCAGCCCTGCTTGGTCCGGCCCAGCTCACTCAGGTGTAATTCACTGTGGCTGTCTTCAGATGCACCAGAAGAGGGCGTCCAATCTCATTACAGGTGGTTGTGAGCCACCATGTGGTTGCTGGGATCCGAACTCAGGACCTTTGGAAGAGCAGTCAGTGCTTTTACCGGCTGAGCCATCTTCCCAGCCCTCTTTTTCTCTTTTTTAAGACAAGGTCTCACTATGTAGATCAGGCTGGCCCTGAACTCACAGAGATCCATCTGCCTCTGCCTCCTGAGTGCTGGGGTCAAAGGTGTGAGCCATCACCACCCAGCAAGAACCAAATTTTTATGGTCATCCTCTCACCTCTGCAGCACAGGTGTGCATACACATACAGCTCCACCCACCCACCCACCCACAATAACTAAATAAATGTAAAAAACCAAAAGACATTATGATACAAAGAAGCGAGGGAAAGGAAGGAGCAGGCCATGCTCACACAGGGACCCCATCCACTGACACCTCCACGCAGCAGGAAGATGCCAGAGAAATCACATTTGCTCTTACCTCATGTTCAAAAGAGTTCAGGATCTCTACAGTAAGGCATGACTTCCCTGCGCTGGTGCAGAAGGCGATAAGCTCGCCGACCATTCCCTCCTCAGTCTGTCGGTACAGAACACACAGCTCTGCCACTGCAGGGAGAGCAATCAGACGAGTAAGAGAGAGCCTAGCTCATTCTGACAGCTTCCACCTTGAGAGGCCAAACAGTCCTCTGTATCCAGCATCCACGGGCCCTGGGAACACATTGGTCAACAAAACCAAGAAAGGCTATTGTTCACAGATGCTCACTACTGTCGGAGCAGAGATCAAGGAAGCATACAGTATCATGGGTGCTATAGGAAAATGAAGTGGGGGTGGGAAGGGATCACAGAACTAGGGAGACACCAGCGATTTAAAACAGCCAGGGCTACATAGTGAGACCTTGTCTTAAAAAACAAAGTAGCCAGGAGAGGCCCCAGGAGGTAAAGTGCCTGCCACACAGGCAGTACAGTGGGGCATGGTGGCATGCCTGTGAGGTCTGCTGTGTGGAAGGCAGAAACAAGGAGTGCCTGGAACAAACCAGCCAGATTAGTTGAAACAGTGATTGGGCGCTGCAAGAGACCCAGCCTCAATATATAAGCTAAGGAGTGATTGGGAAGAGTGCATGGGTCACCACAGTGATGTATCTAGCAGGAAGTGATTCTGGTTCTGAGTCCTGGCCATTCACACAAAGATGAGAACAATTGGTCATCAGAGGCTGAGAACTGGTGGTGAGCGAACCCAAGGAAAGCCAGCAGTGGCGGCAGCAAATCCACAACAAGGATGTGCACACAAGCAGCAGTCGCACAGGGCCAAAGGATCTGACTCCCTCTGCTGTCTTCTGAGGGCTCTGCCTGCGTGGGGTGCACTTGTATATCCCAGACAAACACTCACTCACATAAGTAAACCTATTTTTAAAAGAATAGGTTTTGGCTGGGCAGTGGTGGTGCACGCCTTTAATCCCAGCACTTGGGAGGCAGAGGCAGGCGGATTTCTGAGTTCCAAGCCAGCCTGGTCTACAGAGTGAGTTCCAGGACAGCCAGGGCTATACAGAGGAAACCCTGTCTCGAAAAAACAAAAAACAAAACCCAAACAAACAAAAATAGGTTTTAACGAAGAGAAGTCAATGAATAATGGCAAATACTGATAATCCAAAATAAGAACTAAGAATTTAGCCCTGACTTTGACAAGACAAAGGTCATCAATTACCCCCTTAACAGCAGGTTCCTAAACTTGGGAGGATAAAAAAGCCACAGAAGCCTTAAGAAACAAAACTTAAGGTATCACATACGGACAACCCTTCTGAAGAGGCCTGTTGTAATCAGGAAGGGGAGAACTCAGGTGTGGAGTCAACAAAGCACTTTTGGCAAAAGACACACCCCTCCCAGTTGTGGTGGCACCTGCCTTCAGGTGCATCGTGAGACTTCATTTCAACAGAAACAATAACAACAAAAAGCTCTTAGCTTCATAGGGACAATTTTTTTCCCTATGAAAAAACACCTAAACTTTATTTTATATGCATGATGTATTTTGCTTGCATTTCAGAGTACAGCATGCATGTGAGTGCCTGAGGTGGCCAGAAGGGGGCACCGGATCCTCTGGAATGGGAGTTACAGATACCTCGGGTGCAGGGAAGTGAAGGTTGGTCCTGTGGAAGAGCAGTAAGTGCTCTTAACCACCGAGCCATCTCTCTAGCCCCAAGGCTCAGAATCTTCAAAAGATTTCAACTTATTAAAAAAAAAAAATAATGTATTTAGTATTTCTTTATATGCATTAGTTTTCTGCCTGCACGTATGTCTGTGTGAAGGTGTCAGATCTTGGAGTTATAGTGTAGTGAGCAAAGCAGACAGGATCTCACTATTTAGCCCTAGCTGGCCTTGAATTATCTATGAACCTCCTGGCCTCAGCCTCCCAAGTGCTGGGATAACAGGCAAGCCCACTTATACTATGGTTCTATCTCCTACAATAAGAATTTCAAGCCCGGCAGTAGTGGCGCACGCCTTTAATCCCAGAACTTGGGAGGCAGGTGGATTTCTGAGTTCGAGGCCAGCCTGGTCTACAGAGTGAGTTCCAGGACAGCCAGGGCTATACAGAGAAACCCTGTCTCGAAAAGCCAAAAAATAAAAAAATAAAAATAAAAATAAATAAAAATGGCTGGTGAGGTGGCTCAGCGAGTAAGAGCACTGACTGCTCTTCAGAAGGTCCTGAGTTCGGATCCCAGCAACCACATGGTGGCTCACACACATAATGAGATCTGAATGAGATCTCTTCTGGTGCCTCTGAAGACAGCTACAGTGCATTGTGCTGGAGGGAGTGCAGCTGTCCTGAGTTCAGTACCCAGCAGCCATATGATGGCTCATGGCTACAGTGTACTCATACACATAAAATAAATAAATCTTTAAAATAAGTAAACAATAAATATTTCAAGGTGTACAGTGCTATTCTGAAACACATCTTCCAGGAGAGATGTGTGATTGGTCTCTGTGGACCAATAAGATGAGGCACTAGACTCCAGAACAAAAGACGGGTTGGCACACAACCAGGCAATTAAGTCTCCTTGCCAATGTTCCTCCATCTATAAAGAGAGGAGTTCAATAAATTCCCCGAAGTTTCTCCCAAAGCTAAAATAAAGGACTAGGGATCCACCTAGAGGAATTCCTACTTGCACAGTGCACTAAAAACCCTGATGCTGCGGGCATGGCAGTGTACATCTTTATCCCAGCACCCGGGAAGCAGAGGCAGGCGATCTCTGTGAGTTCAAGGCCAGCACAGTAGTCTACATAACGAGTTCTGGGGTTACCCAGAGAGACTCTGTCTTAAAAACAAACAAACAAACAACTCTACCGAGGAAAGCCATTGAGCAACAGATGACTAGGTGCGAGCAGCAAACCGTTCCAATGTCTCCTATTGGCAATGTCACCTGTTGTTTAGTCAGGACACTATAGGTGCTCTACAAGCTCATGGAACTTGCAAGCGATCCCCTCGGTTCGGGACTCACGTTTCTCCAACAGGGAGTTCTCGTAGTCCAGGCCGAAGATCTGCAGCTCCTCCGCCAGCTGCTGGGTGGACACGGCCATGGTGACCCGGGAGAGGTCGGCGCCTGCCGCCGGGCTCCGACCTCACTCAGCTCGAGTCTACCCCAGCAGAAGCTTATCCTTTCGCTTTTCGGGAAGGTGACAGGAACGCGTCACGAGACCACCTAGCCTAAACCCTCAGACGACCCCAGCCACCAGGTCACAGAGAAATACTTCAAAAACCCTCGAGAGGTAAGGATTCGGAGAGAGAACTTGCTTCCGAAAGCTACAACTTAACTTCTCAGGGAAGAGCACAACCAGGAAAAACCCGCCAAACGCTTAGCCTAGAGCGCGCTTGCGCCAGGCCCGGCGAGGCCCCGCCCTCCCCGCGCACGCGCGGGTCCTCCCACTGCGGCTGCGCAGAACGCGCCGACTGCGCGTCCCTCCGCGCGGAAACTCAGAGCCTGCGGGTCGGACTGTGGCTGCTTCGGGAGTCGCCTGCTCTCCTAAGCTCCGCGATGCTTGTTTGCCCCTTTGTTTTTTTCCCTGGCTGGGAGGCGCTGCCTGTGTGTATCTATCAGTTACTGACACTTGTGTTCAGCACGGCCCTGGAAGAGCACGTTAGCTCCTTCCCACTCTACCTCAGCATCTTCATCCTGCTCTGCCTTGGTTCCTCCTGGTCTAAGGCTTTCGTAGGGAATGTAACCGGTTATTATAGCTGTTATGATTGTCAGTCACGGGGACAGCCCTGTTTTCTTGGGCTTGTGACATTTTGGTGGATCCAGGGTGAAAAGCTGACTAATAAGGATTTCCAGGCCGAGGTTCCAAAATGGGCAACCGGAGGGCAGTTGAAGTCACTGAAGGCGGGTGCTTAAAGAGTAAGATGAGGAGCGCATGCTCTTCTTGATATATTTACTAGTTTTTCGAACCAAGATCTCCATTGATTTGGCTTAAGTCAAGTGACCTGTGACACCATAAGAATAGAATGGAGGACTGACAGAGCCTTTAAGAAAAAATGGTTTGGCCTGGCAGTAGTGGCGCATGCCTTTAATCCCAGCACTTGGGAGGCAGAGGCAGGCAGACTTCTGAGTTTGAGGCCAGCCTGGTCTACAGAGTGAGTTCCAGGACAGCCAGGGCTACACAGAGAAACCCTGTCTCACAGCTGCCTGTAACTCCAATTTCAGGGGACCTGGCACCTCCTTTCCTCCACAGGCTCCTACACGCACATGGTGCACATACATACACTCAGGTACTCACAAACACCCATTTAAAAACCAAACAACAACAACAAAAAACCCCAAAACAACAACAACAACAAAAAAACAGTTTGAAGCTAGGCCTGGTAGCACATACCTGTAATCTCAGCGCTTGGAGGCTGAGGCAGATCTCTGCAAGTTCCAGCCAAGGCTATACAGAGAGATCCTGTCTCAATAAACAAACAAGCAAACAAGAAACACCAAACGCAGCTGGAGAGATGGCTCAGCGGCTAAGAGCACTGACTGCTCTTCCGGAGGTCCTGAGTTCACATGGTGGCTCACAATTATCTGTAATGGGCATCAGATGCCCTCTTCTGGTGTGTCCGAAGACAGATACAGTGTACTTGAATATAATAAATAAATAAATCTTAAAAAAAACAAAAAAAATAAGAAACACCAAGCAGGACTGAAGAGATGGCTTAGTAGTTACGCTTACTGATCTCACAAAGGACTTGGGTTTGGTTCCAGCACTTGTGTGGTTGCTCACAGCTGCCTGTAACTCCAGTTTCAGGGGACCTGGCACCTCCTGGCCTCCACAGGCTCCTACATGCACATGGTGCACATACATACACTCAGGTACTCACAAACACCAATTTAAAAACATTCCCAGCCAGCACTTGGGAGGCAGAGGCAGGCAGATTTCTGAGTTCAAGGCCAGCCTGGTCTACAGAGTGAGTTCCAGGACAGCCAGGGCCACACTGCGAAACCCTGTCTCAAAACAAAAAACAAAGTGTGTGTGAGTGTGTGTGTGTGTGTGTGTGTGTGTGTGTGTGTGTGTTTAAAGTCTCCTTGAACTGGGCATCGTGGCTCATAGCTGCAGTCTCAATATTTGAGAGGTTGAGGTGGGATATTAACATGAGACTGCAGCCAACCTGGCCCACATTATAAGTCTGTCCAACAGAAAAACAAAACAAAACAAAATAAAACCATTACTGGTTTTTCACACTAGTAGCAGGAAGCACTGGGCTGGGCTGCAGGAATTTAGCCACCAGGTGGCAGCAAGGTCACACAACTCTATGGTTTAGTCTCTCAGGCTGCTGTGCAATAACATCTGAGGCATAGGGCCTTTTTGATAAGAAGGGGTAAGATTTAAATACAACATCACAAACCTTGAAGCAATTAACACCTGTTCTAGAGATTAGGGATATAGCACAATGGATAGAGTGCTTGACTGGCGTATATAAAGCTTGGGTTTGACCCCCAGAATCTGATGTATGGGGATGTTGGCACACTTGTAATCCCAGTACTTGGGAATGAAGGCAGAAGGATCAGAAGTTATCTTTAGCTACATCAGAAGTTCAAGGCCAGCATGCTGCAGGAGACCCTGTCTCAAATGAATGGATAAATAAAGCAAAGTCATGGGTTTTTTTGACTATTTTATTATTTTGTGCATATGAGTGTTTTGACTTCATGTATGTCAGTGTACTATATTCATGCCTGATGCTGAGGAGGCCAGAGGAGGGCATCAGATCTCCTGGAACTGGAGTTACAGACAGTTGTTAGCCACCATGTGGGTGCTAGGAATTGAACCCAGGTCCTTTGCAAAGAGCAGTAAGTCTCTTAAATGTCAAACCATCTTTGTAGCCCCCAAAATAGGGTTGTTGTTGTTGCTGTTGTTGTTGTGTTTTGTTTTTTTGAGACAGGGTTTCTCTGCATAGCCCTAGCTGTCCTGGAACTCACTGAGTAGACCAAGCTGGCCTTGAACTCAGAGATCCACCTGCCTCTGGCTCCTGAGTGCTGGTGTTAAAGTTGTGTACCACCACACACATCCAGCCAAAGTAGTGTTTCTTAAAGTAACCCTCAAAGGCCAGGCAGAAACCAAAATAAAACAAAGAAAGAGCTGGGCGGTGGTGGCGCACGCCTTTAATCCCAGCACTTGGGAGGCAGAGGCAGGCGGATTTCTGAGTTCAAGGCCAGCCTGGTCTACAGAGTGAGTTCCAGGACAGCCAGGACTACACAGAGAAACCCTGTCTCGAAAAAAGCAAAAAAAACAACAACAACAACAACAACAACAACAAAAAACAAAACAACAACAAAAAAAGAACAAAGGGAGGGAGGGAGAAAAGCCACTGTTTATGGAGCCACCTTCAAGGCACTGCGGCCTGTGTCAGAGGTAGGGAGGGATAGTAACTCAGAGGGAGTGGAGCTGAGATCACGGAGCATGCACTCAGTTGGGTGTCTCTCCTAGTCATCTTTACTCCCTGGAGGCCAACTCTTCTGCTGAGCCACATCCCCAGCCTCTTCGTGCTCAGTCCCTGTTGAAGCCTTTGTGACCTTGTCAGCTCCAACCCCTTCCAGTGGGCTCCTCTCCAATTCCTCCTCTCAAACCTGGATGTGTCACATGGCTGCTGAGCGGTTCCTTTCTTTACCCTACTGGAATGTTCCCCACTCCTGGAGCTGACTCTTCCTGTCTCATCTCTGCAGCACTTTGTCAGTGTTGTCCTGCATGCCTCTGGGGCTCTCCTTCACCCTCATCCCTGCTGGGATTGCACACAGCTCACGTTTGGACTGGTATTTTTCCATCAGAACACTCCCTGCTCTGACCTGGTGCCTGGCGCCTGGCAGGCTCTCAGCAGATGCATATCTATTGAGGAAGCTTGGGGTCAGGGGAACTGGCTTAGGATCCCCTAGCCAGTAGAGAGCCTCCCCAGACTGGACACAGGTTCGTACCCCCTGTACTCACATTGGATTTGAGTCCTTTGTGACCCTGGACAGGTCATTGGACCCTTGCACTTCCTGAAACTGATGGTGGAGGCTGCTGGCAGACCCTAGAATGCACTTAAAACCCGAAATGAACCAAGCAGGCAAAGATAAAGGCACAAGATCCCTCTGCATGTGTAGCAGAGGATGGCCTTATCTGGCCATCTGGGACTGGAAATCACATGATACCTGAGCTTGCCATCAGGTAGCACTGATAAGAGCTAGGCCTCAGAAGCAAGACCCTGCCTGGCAGGCTCAGATAGGAGCCTAGCCCAGGCAAGCCTTGATGAACTGATGAACTAACTCCAAGTTGGTGTTGATATGCTAGTGAACTAGCCCCAAGCTGTGAGCCCTGATAGCACAAAGTATCTGACCAATGAAATGATACAAAGATGTGAACTTTGGGAATGGCCTCTAGGATCCCCACTGCCACGCTCATAAAACATGGCCTCTAGGATCCCACTGCCACGCTCATAAAACATGGCTTTCCTCATAGGATCCCACTGCCACGCTCATAAAACATGGCTTTCCTCATAGGATCTCACTGCCACGCTCATAAAACATGGCTTTCCTCATAGGATCCCACTGCCACGCTCATAAAACATGGCTTTCCTCATAGGATCCCACTGCCACGCTCATAAAACATGGCTTTCCTCACTTCTGTGTTGGTACCTTTGGCAAGAGAACTGGAGGCTGTGTGTGGCCTGGGTTACAATGACTTTGAATTTCCAGCATTGTCACTTGGTCTGCTGTCAGCGCCAGCCTACGCTCTGAAGGATCGCCTAGACCTTCATCAGTGCCATCCTTCCAGACTGCTGTAGCCAAAGGACTTCATGGTACATGAGAGTCAAGCTTTGGAGGCGCCCTAACAGTTCCCCAGTGGGACCCTGCGGCAGCATTTCTGCCCAAACAACTGCTCCCCACTTGGTGGGATGTCTAGCTTTTATATTAGTATATTATAAGGGATGTTTGTGAGAATAAACCAGGCATATTTGAAAGACAAATCTTGTGTGGATGTCCTAACTGCTGAGTGATTTACAATCTAAAATTTAAAATCTAAAATTTATACTTTTAATCTTAGTACCTGCGAGGCAGAGGCAGGCAGATCTCTGTGAGTTAAGGTCAGCATCTTTTACATAGCAAGATCCAGGTCATCCAGGGCCTATACAGTAAGATTCTGTCTCAAAAGAAAAAAAAAAGTTTGTACTGGTGACATGTTTCAATGATGGTTATTGGATATGTTGGATGCATTGAAAAAATTAAGCATAGATCTTTCTAGCACATTGACTAGGTGAACCACCCTGCTCTTTGGGTAAGTTCTTATTTTACTTTTATGTTTTACACAGGGACTCACCAGATAGCCCATCCTGGTTTCAAACTTGTAACTCTCCTACCCCAGGCTTCCAAGTGCTGGGATTACAGATGTGCTCAAACAGCTGGGCCTGCAAGCATGCACGGCTTCCACATTGTTTCTTTTTTCAGTTTTGAGACAGGGTCTCTGATAGCCCAGGCTAGCCTTGAACTCTCTGTCGAGCTGTGAGCTCCTGATCCTCTTTCCTCTATCTCCCGAGTGCTGGGATTATGTATGTATGCCACTACAGCAGCTTTCAAGGAATAACTGCTTAAAAATATGTCCCAAGATTCTTTGAAATCCTGCTCTTCAAAGTGTAAAGTCCCTTTCCTTCCTCTTCCCAGGAACAAGTCTTAGTAACTCATTTTATGGTGCAAATGACCATAGGTGGTTTTAAATGTTTTTGGTTTTGTTTTTTTGAGACAGGGTTTCTCTGTGTAGCCCTGGATGTCTTGGAACTCACTCTGTAGACCAGGCTGGCCTCGAACTCAGAAATCCGCCTGCCTCTGCCTCCCAAGTGCTGGGATTAAAGGCGTGCACCACCACTGCCCAGCTTAAAATTTTAATTATGTGTGTGAATGTAGTGTGTGTATATGTGTGTGTGTGCACACACACACAATCGGTGTTTAAAGCCGTGTTTAAGGAGGTCAAAAGACGGCACCAGAGCCCCTGGAGCTGCAGTTAGAGAGGCAGTCATGAAGCAGACCTGAGCAATGTGGAGACAGCAGGCTCAGAAAAGTCCCTGAACCAGAAATGTGCCACAAATGTCCTATGACTTCCTGACTCATAGAACCTGGAAGGGAACCATGCTCACTGGTTTAACCTGCTACCCTGAAGGGATTTGTTGTGTGCACTCGGGGGTCAGAGTTCTTGAGATTCCTCTGGGCCAGAAAGTCTCTTGAACTCACATCCTCCATGTTTGGACGGCTACCATACCTTCAGAGGTACAGAGTATTTAGGAATACAAGGAAAAATTAAAATAAGGCCAGGCAAGGTGCCACACACCTTTAATTCCAGCATTTGGGAGGCAGAGGCAGGCAGATCTCTGTGAGACTGAGGCCAGCCTACTCTATATAGCAAATCCCAGGTCAAGGATAGAGGAATAAGTCCAAAGCCTGAGGTCAGAGGGAAGCTGTGAATTCGAGGATGTGCCTCTTTCATGACTTTTGGGAAACTGAGCCAGATCCCACTTCTGCAAAGTGTTACTGTGTTGAGTATAAACAACAGGCAAAGGCCCATATCATTCCTGACTCAGTGTTGGCTCATCAGCTCTTACACCAACTGTGATAAGCGTAAGGCCCACTGTAGGCAAGAAGACCTGCACCACCCTGTGGAGACACTCTGTCCATTCTTCCATCACACCCCGGGAAAATGAGCTTTTCTCCCATAATGTGTGAAGGAAGAATGGTGGTGCTTTCTAAAGGAGTGAAGCAGAGTGAGTTCTGGAATTCAGGGGTGGGGATGGTGATCAAGCAAATCTGAGCGCAGATGTCACTATGACCTTGCAAAGACCCAGAATGTCTGGTGGCCCTGGACAGTAGTGCTTTTATTGCAGTGGACAGCATGATCTTCTTGGGTCCCTGGAGGTCACTTCCCCTTCCTAAACATTCAGGTTGGGTTAGGGTGTGGCTCGCCAGCGAAGTCCGTGACGTCCTGTGGCTTTGCATGGAGTTCTGCACCAGGATCTCCTAGGAGGACTTGGAGGCTTGCTTCTAGCACGGGCTGAGCTCCAGCCCGCTCAGTGTCTGGGTCTTGGCAACTTAAATGGTTTCTTTGAGGGGAGAAGCCCCCAGCTGCTGAAGAGAAATTTCTTCACTCTTCTGCTTTGAGTCTCTTTTGGAACGGCCTTCTTTGACTCTGCTCAAAGGTAAATAGAAACTTCTGTTATCTTCTTGAAACTTATGTTATCTTCCTGTTTTAGTCATTTCCTGACCCGCCCACTCACCTGCCTAGTCTTAACAGGTTTCTAGAAAAATTCAATGTTCATTTTCTTTCCCTTTTTAGTGATAAAGCTAATTTTTTATTGTTGTTGGTCTTTTTAAAAAGATTTATTTATTTATTTTATGTATATGAGTACACTGTTGCTGTCTTCAGACACACCAGAAGAGGGATCCCGTTAAGGATGATTGTGAGTCACCATGCAGTTGCTGGGAATTGAACTCATTACCTCTGGAAGAACAGCCAGTGCTCTTAACCACTGAGCCATCTCTGTCCCTCAATGTTCATTTTCCAACTTTCATTTTGTTTGTTTGAAACAGGGTCTCATTAGGTATCTGTGGTTGGCTTGGAACTCACTATGTAGGCCAGGCTGGCCTTGAACTGACCAATAGCCTGTGCTGTTTATGTGGTGCTGGGGTTTCCTGTATTCTCATTTAAGTACTCTACCACTGTATTGCCTCCTGAGTCCCTCCAACCTCCCTCTCTCTTCTGGTCTATCTTTATTTTTGTGCTTTTTCTCTACATTGAACCTGTTCTGACTAAGAGGTAGGCCAGCGTAGAGGAAGGCAGAGGTGTTTCTTTCTTTTATCGTTGTTTTTTTCCCCCGTTTTTTTTTTAAGATTTATTTATTCATTTAATGTATGTGAGTACACTGTTGCTATCTTCAGACACACCAGAATAGAGAGTCAGATCCCATTACAGATGGTTGTGAGCCACCATGTGGTTGCTGGGAATCGAACTCAGGACTTCTAGAAGAGCAGTAGGTGCTCTTGACCACTGAGCCATCTCTCCAGCCCCCAGAAAGTGAGGTTTTATGCATAGCCATTGACAATTCCTCTGACTTCCAGGTGTTTCTGGTTGCCTGTAACCACTGGTCCTGCACTCCATAGTGCCAGAGGACACTCACCGTCTCTCCATTGCAGCAATAGTTTCCACCAGTGGCACATTGCGGGTCTCAGTCAGGAAGCAGGTGACAGCCATTCCAGCCAAGACTGAAGTGGCACCAAAGGATACAGGTGGCAGAACTGGACTGATCTCGCCGAGGGTGGTGATCAGGGGTGCAGCCAAGCCACCAAGGCGGGCGTTGACGGAGGCAAAACCCATCCCCATCTGCCTGTGAGAAGTGAAGATCTATCAGCAGCTGTGTCAGGCCTGCGGGTGTCTGTCAGAGGAGAGTGGATCCCTGAGGGGGCACCACTCCTCATCCTCACCTGATCTCTGTGGGATAGAGTTCTCCGGTGAACAGATATACACAGATGAAGGAGCTGGCCAGGCAGCCTTTGCCCAGTGCTGCCTGTACTGTCCGCAGGGTCTGCAGATCTAAAGAGGCAAAAGAGGGAGGTGAGGAGCAGGGGCATGATGGAAGGCTGCGGGATTTAGGATTGGGAAGAAGACCAGAGGGAAAAGCTTGGGCAGAGGAGGAAGTACAAAAGAGAGGCGTGAGTTTGTGCACATGGCTTTGATTCCAGTCCTCTGGAGAAGGAGGCAGATAGAACTGTTTGAGGGCAGCCTGGTCTACAAGGAGAGTCCCAGGCCAGTCAGGGATACATAGTCATCTATCCTGCCCCCATCTGACTACTTCCTCATTCATTTGCATCTTTAGCCACAGGGTGCTTCGGAGACTGGACAGGGGTCGGGGGTCAGGCTTAAATTCAAACCCTAGCTCTGACCCAGGTAGGTGACTTAGCCACAGTGACCTCCTGTTTCTGAGCCCCTCGGTCCTGTGAGTAAGGGGAATCCTAGCAGGGCTTTGCATGCCTATTCAAAGGTGTCATAAGGTGGACACATGTCACCTTCACAGTGTTTGCAGTTCAGTCAGCACTTCCTGCTGGTGTGTCATTAGCATGTTTGTCCTGCTGCTGTTCACAGACTGCAAACCCTGACTGAAGTGTCCCACCTGAGGGGGTCAAGGAAATTATGGTAGGTACCTGTTTTGAGTTGGTGTTAGCTGGAGTGTACCAGCTGAGATTTACCTGAATCGCCAACATCTGGCAGTGCTGCAGCAATTACACCAATTCCTCTTTGGCATGGTAGCTTAAGTTTCATCTTTTTTTTTTTTCCCATTTTTCCAAGACAGAGTTTCTCTGTATAGCCCTGGCTGTCCTGGAACTCACTCTGTAGACCAGGCTGGCCTCGAACTCAGAAATCCGCCTGCCTCTGCCTCCCAAGTGCTGGGATTAAAGGTGTGTGCCACCACTGGCCGGCTTACGTTTCCTCTTTTGAGACAAGGTCTCACTTTGTAGTCATGGCTGGCCAAGAACTGATGATTCTCCTGCCTCTGTCTCCCAAGGGCTAGAATCATGGGTGTGTTGCTGGTCACCTCTAGAGGGCCCCCACACTGCTTCTGGGACCCCGTGTGGCTACCACAGGGCAGCAGTGACAACTCACCCTCAGGCACGAACATGTTGGCAATGACCATGAGCCCAGCTAGCATGAGGAAGGAGGCCACTGTGGCCCGTCGTCCTACATAAATCATAGTGGTGGTGGCCACCAGCATGGCTGGGATGTCGATGATCCCAAACAGAGCCTGTACCAAGTAGATGCTGAGCCCAAACTTCTGCAGGTCCATAGCCAGGCCATAGTAAGCCACAGAGTTAGAGAACCTGGGAAAGGAGGCAGAATAGCCCTGTTTCACACCACAGCTCACTGTCTGGGGCTCAAGGCAAGGGATACAGGGTGTGTGGCCTGGGGATCCTCCCTTCAGAGAGTGCAGATCCCTTTGGCAGCATCTTCTGGTCCCCCCACCTCATTCTTTGGAGCTTTCTCACCACATCCCGTTCTCACCACCTGCTCCCCTAAGCTCAGACTCTGAGCTCTGGATTATCTTTGCTTTTCACTGTCAGTACAGCTTCAGTGCTGGAATTCAAACAGTGTTAAAAAACAAAAGCAGGAGAAGATAGACAGAGGTTAAAGAACACAGGAACTGCCCGGCAGTGGTGGCACACGCCTTTAATCCCAGCACTTGGGAGGCAGAGGCAGGAGGATTTCTGAGTTCGAGGCCAGCCTGGTCTACAGAGTGAGTTCCAGGGCAGCCAGAGCTACACAGAGAAACCCTGTCTTGAACAAACAAACAAACAAACAAACAAACAACAACCAGGAACCTTAGTTTGTGCCAGTCTGTGCCTGTGGTCCCAGCACTTGGAAGACTGGGGCGGGAGGATCACCAGCCTGGGCTACTAGTGAGATCCTGTCTCACAACCTTACTGTTACTTATTTCTTTGCTTACTATTTTCGTGTTGACTGTGTGGTGTACGTGTGTCTATATTCTTGCATGCGTGTGCACTTACATGTATGCACATGCATGTGAAAGGCAGACCTTGACAACAGCTGTCTCTCTCAATCGCTGTCCATCTTGTTTTCATTTTAAAATTAACTATTGTTGTCTGTGCACCTGTACCACTTATGAAGGTCAGAGGATAGCTTTTGGGGAGTTGGTTTCTCTCCTACCAGGGGTGGAACTTGACAGGTTGTGGGGGTAGTGTGGTGAGAGCTTTTACCTACTGAGCCATCTTTCAGTACTGCCTTATTTTCTGAGACAGGATATCTGCTTCAGCCTCCCAGAGTCTGGGATTATAGGCAAGAGCCAAGCACCTAGTTGTGTTCTCTTTCTGGATCAGACGTGAAACTTCGTCAGGCTGAGCCATGTACTTTTCTTAGGTGCTTTCAATTTGAGGACACCTGTAATGCCAGCACTGGTGAGCCCAAGGCAGCACAAACCAAAGCCAGCCTGAGTTACAGACTGAGATCCTGTCTTAAACACCAGCCGAGCCAGGTGGTGGTACACGCCTTTAATCCCAGCATTCAGGGGACAGATACAGGCAGATCTCTGAGTTTGAGGTCAGCTTGATCTACAAGTGAGTTCCAGGACAGCCAGGGCTACACAGAGAAGCCCTGTCTCAACTCCATCCTGCCTCCAAAAAAACCAAATAAAACCCAATCAACTGAAATAACAACAGCAAAGAAGACACAGGCAGGGAGTGTGCAGGCATAAGTGTAACGTGAACCCCCTT
Source organism: Mastomys coucha (assembly GCF_008632895.1). Taxonomy (NCBI): domain Eukaryota; kingdom Metazoa; phylum Chordata; class Mammalia; order Rodentia; family Muridae; genus Mastomys; species Mastomys coucha. Next base: position 137,352,486 of record NW_022196904.1, read on the forward strand.
ATTTCTGGTCTGGGTTTACCCAAACCCTCTCCAAGCAACTGAACACCAATCTTAAGGTGTTGTTTTGAAAGGATTTTGCATGCGTAATGAAGGTCTTATATCAGTTGACTTGAATATAAATCAGGGTAGGGTGAGGGAAGCTGATCTAATCACATCGGGTGTTTAAAGCCTGGGCCTAAGGTCAAGGACAAGGAGTTAGAAATTCAGAGCCTGAGAGACTTTATTGTTTTTTTCAGTTTTATGAGACAGGGTCTCATATATCCCAGGCTAGGGTTGAATTTGTTATTTTTCAGAGGCTAACTTTGAACCCCTGATTCTTCTGTCCCTACTTCCCCATATACTGAGGCTGCAGGTGTGTGCCACTTCTCCCAGACAGAGAACAATCTGATGTGAAAGTCTCCACTAAAATGGAGACTGCTACCTGGCCAGGGATGGAAGTGGTCTCTCAGAAGTGAGAGTGGTTTATGGAGACCCCTACCCTATAGCTGCAAAGAGTTGAACTCTGCCAGATGAATTCTTCCCCAAAGGCTCCGCCAAGGAGCTGTGTAACATTCCTTCTGCTCAACCTTGTAATCATTGTGCAGGGACCCAGGCTGACATCAGGGTACCGATGCTTGGTTGGTGATGCCGATCATAGCATGTGTGGCCTTTGAGAAAGTTGAAGAACAACCAGACAAAAGCCACCCGTGTACATCCCTAACCCTGAGGGCATGTGGTTGGCACAGCTACCAGGGAAGAGTGAGAAATGGCTTTGTTTCTAAAATGGTCTTTCCAGAGAGACTGGAGCATGACCAACCTGGAGTGCCATCCAGGTGGGGCTGGGACTGGCAATGTTCTGGAAAAATCTGGTGTATGAAAGTTGGTACCAAGTTCTAGGACAGCCAAGGCTATTCAAAAGACCCTGTCTCAAAACACAGGGTTGGGGTGGGGGGAATTGGCTACCTACCAAAGACAGAAGGTGCCAAGAGATAGATTAGTCTAGGATTGGCAAGCTTCAAGTTACTATGGATCTGCAGATGGAAGCATGTCTTGGTGCCAAGGGGCAGGAGAAAGGGGATTATACACTGAGCTATGCCAAGACGGATCAGCACCAACTGGAACGTAGTTGGACAGCCTCAAAAACATTTACATATCAGATGTCAGCTAAGAAGCAGTCCTTTCTATCAGTGCTTGGCACTAAATGCTTGGCCGACTACCCTATCAAGTTTGCTTTAGCCTACTGAATTTGGATGCATGCTGGGAAACTGTGTGAGGCTGGCAAATGGGGGTCACATCCAAGATGACTACAGTCATGTCATGCTGGATCCCAACACAGGAAGAATGGACTAGATAAGATATTCTCCGTGATTCCTTTCTGTCTGACATCTCTGTACCTGACACAATTCTCCCCTCCTTCCCTTATTTCCTCATTATTCACTGGCTTATCAAATATATACTGCAAATCTACCATATACTATGGCTTTACTTAATAGTGAAATTTCAGATATAGTTAAGTTAATTTTAAAAAGTAGCAGAGGAAGCGGGGGGGGGGGGGG
>NW_022196904.1:137354271-137378531 GCF_008632895.1 Mastomys coucha
CTTAGTACTTACATATAATAAATAAACAAATCTTTTTTTTTTTTTAAAAAGTAGCAGAGGGGCTGGTGAGATGGCTCAGCAGTTAAGAGTGCTGACTGCTCTTCTGAAGGTCATGAGTTCAAGTCCTAGCAACCACATGATGGCTCACAACCATCCACAATGAGATCTCTTCTAGGATGTCTGAAGACAGCTACAGTGTACTTAGTACTTACATATAATAAATAAACAAATCTTTTTTTTTTTTTTAAAAAGTAGCAGAGGGGCTGGTGAGATGGCTCAGCAGGTAAGAACACCAACTACTCTTCCAAAGGTCCTGAGTTCAAATCCCAGCAACCACATGGTGGCTCACAACCACCAGTAATGAGATCTGACATCCTCTTTTGGTATGTCTGAAGACAGCTACAGTGTACTTATTTATAATAATAAGTAAATCTTTGGGCCAGAGTGAGCAGGGTTGACTGGAGCGAGCAGAGGTCCTACAAGTCAATTCTCAACAACCAGATGAGGGCTCACAACTATCTGTACAGCTACAGTGTATACTCATGTACATAAAGTAAATAAACAAATCTTTAAAAAAGTAGCAGAACAGAGTATTAGCCTATTTTTCAGGAACACATGTGTATGTGCACATGTGTATATGTGCATGTTGTCATCCCTGGAGCAATCCCCAGGAAAAGAGCAAACCCATTCTCTCTTTCTCTCTCTGTCTGTCTCTCTCTCTCAGTGGCACACAACTTTTTAAATTTTTATTTTTTAATTTTTTATGTGCACTGGTGTTTTGCCTGCATGTCTCTCTGTGTGTGAGATTATCAGATCCCCTAGAACTGGAGTTAGAAACAGTTGTGAACTACCATGAACCCGGGTCCTTTGGAAGAGCAGCCCATACTCTTAACCACTGAGTCATCTATACTTTCCTCTTCTCCCTTTTCAGATAGGGTCTTCCTATATAGCCCTGACTTGCCTAGCACTCCCTGTGTAGCCCAGGCTAGCTTTGAAACCTCAGAGATCCACCTGCCTCTGAGTATAGCACTGGGCTCAAAGGCAAGCACAACCATACCGAGCTAAGAACATTCACTTTCATCTCAGGAATCCTTCTAAGTAATTCACTATTTTCATGACAGCACTAAGTGATGGCTAAGATTATAAAAGTCACATGACTCATGAGGAAACCGAAGTTTAGAGAGGTTAACACATTCAGGACCCAACAGTAAATGCTGGTGCTGAGATCAAAACTCAGCCATCAGTTCCCCAGTCTTGCCTATTTTAAGACAGGGTCTCTTGTAACCCAGGCTTGGCTTTGAACCTGCTACATAGCCATCTCTCCAGCCCTGGAACTGTTTTTCTTTTTCTTTCCTTTCCTTTCCTTTTCTTCCCTTTCCTTTCCTTTCCTTCTCTTCTTCTTTCCCCCTTTCTTCCTTCCTCTCTCTCTCTCTCTCTCTCTCTCTCTCTCTTCCTTTCTCCTTTGTACACTGAGTATGCATTGCTTTTGTAATTTGGAAATTAGCCACAAAAGGAAACAACAGGGGTTGGAGACATTTGTGCAAAGTAACCAGTTCTCTTCTCCCTTTTCACCCTCCCAACCTCCTGGGACCCCAGAAGTCCCTGTCCCCACCCCACCCCAGCCTAAAGAGCCTCTCCTGTTACCACATAAATGATGCAATTGGATCCAGATGGAGCCTGGTGAGGCACCAGGGCTCCAAGGGAGCCCTGAAACCGGCCAAGATTTTCCGTATAAAACAAAATTACACAAGCCAGGAGGCTTCAAGGGGTCAGGATGTTTGGAGAATCCTTTAGGAAGGCCCACCGGCCCCTCCTCTCCCTAAGCTGTGGGTTGCTGCCTCTTATCAAAAATAAGACTTTGCTTATTCTTTCTAGAAGGACCTAAAAGAGGTCTTTCAACCTCAGAGTTTGGAGTTGGTTCCTTTCTAACAAGAAGTAGGACCATGAGGAAGTGGCAGGACACTAGAGAGCGTTGCAAGAGGGCAGGCATGGGGTGTCTGGACATCAGAGGGCAGGCTCTGCCCAGAGTGCGAGGGGAGGTTGCAGGGTGGGGTCCGGGGAGGGACGTGGGCGGGGTGCTGGGGGAGACTTTTACAACGCACCTCTGTGAGGTCTTGGGATCTCCAAGGGTTCAAGGAACTTCATTCCCAGAACCTAGGGAACACTTCCCCAAATCTGGTAACAATGTCAGGGCCACAAACAAAACAAAACAAAACACCAGAAACCCCTTTCCATGTCTTCCCTTTGACCCTCACAAGGCCCATACGGCAATAAGTACTATATCACTGCCTGCCCTCCTGCCTCATAATTATCAACTTTGGGGCTGGAGAGATGGCTCAGTGGTTAAGAGCACTGACTGCTCTTCCAGAGGTCCTGAGTTCAATTCCCAGCAACTGCATGGTGGCTCACAACTATCTGTAATGGGATCCTATGCCCTCTTCTGGTGTGTCTGAAGAGAGCTACAGTGTACTCATATACATAAAAATAAAAATGAAATACGTAAATGTCAGCTTTGAGTATTTAATGTCCGGGTAATGTAGAGGAGAGGCCAAGGATGCACCTCTTTGCCCTGCCTTTCCCTCCCAGTCTGTGTAACAAATGAGACTGTCTGATTTTCTGTTTTGTTTTGTTTCATTCAGGGATTGATCCCAGCACTTTGTACATGCTGGGCCAGTGCCCTACCACTGGGCTAAATTCCGAGCTCTTTTTTCTATTTATTTGCTAAATTATAAACAATCTATCCATCAGTTATAAATTTAGTAAATTATTTACTTGTCAAAGTATTTATTTATTATTTTAATTTATTATTTTATTACTTTTTTAGAGTTTTGTTGGGTTGGAGGGATGGCTCAGCAGTTGAGAACACTGGCTGTTTTTCCAGAGATTCTGAGTTCAAATCCTAGCAACCGCATGGTGGCTCACAACCATCTGTAATGAGATCTGATGCCCTCTTCTGGTGTGTCTGAAAACAGTGTATTCATATGCATAAAATAAATAAAGAAATCTTTTTTATTAAAGTTTTGTTCACTTGTTTTTATTTGTGCATGTATGTGTGTATCTGCGAGTTTATGTGTATCACATGTGCACAGGTAAGACCTTCTGCTCAAATGTAGACACTCTAGATCAATATAATGTCTCATCTATAATGTCAATTCACCCACAGAGTACCAGGTGCTGGTGTAGCCTTAATTTTGTTGTTGTTGTTGTTGTCTTGAGACAGGGTTTCTCTGTGTATCCCTGGCTGTTCTGGAATTTGTTTTGTAGATCTGGCTGGCCTTGAACTTAGAGATCCACCTGACTCTGCCTATGGAGTGCTAGAATCAAAGTGGTGAACCCTCCTGCATTCCCCTCACCCTGCCCCCCTTGAGCTGTAACCTTAATTAAAAAAAACACGCACACACAACATTTTTATGTATGAATGTTTTGGCTCCATGTACACATGGGCACATGGCTTCTGATAACCATAGAAGCCAGAAGAGGGAATTAGATTCCCCTTAAAAATTGGACTTACAAAATGGTTTGAGCTACCATGTAGGTGCTAGCAATAGAACCAGGCTCCTCTGCAAGAGCAACGAGTGCTCCAAACTACAGGGCCATCTCTACAGCCCTTTTTTGTTTTCTTTTCTTTTGCTCTGTTTTTCTCATTTTCTTTTTCTTTTCTTTCTTTCATTTTTTCTTTTTTCTGTTTTGGTTTTCTTGAGACAGGGTTTCTCTGTATAGTCCTGGCTGTCCAGGAACTCACTCTGTAGACCAGGCTGGCCTTGAACTCAGAAATCTGCCTGCGTCTGCCTCCCAAGCACAGGGATTAAAGGTGTACACCAACATACCCAGCTTGGGGGTGATCTGTGTGTGTGTGTGTGTGTGTGTATGTACAGTGTGTGTGTGTATATGTATGTATGCATGTATGTATGTATACAGTTATGTGTGTCTGTGTGTGCATGTATGTACATGTGTCTATGTATGTGTGAGTACAGTATATGTGTATACAGTGTGTGTGTATGTGTGTACGTACCTGTGTGTATGTGTGTGTGTATGTGTGTGTGTATACTGTGTGTATATGTGTATGTGTGTACATGTGTCTATGTATGTGTGTACAGTATGTGTGTATACAGTCTGTATGTGTGTACATACCTGTGTGTGTATGTGTGTATATGTGTGTACATGTGTCTATGTGTGTGTGTGTGTACAGTATGTGTATATACTGTGTGTGTGTGTGTGTGCTGTGTGTATATGTGTCTATGTGTGTGTGTACAGTATGTGTGTATACAGTGTGTGTGTGTGTGTGTGTGTGCATCCTTTGCTTATGTATGCATCTTTCTGTGCTGATGTGCTTATCCATGTGAGGAGGACATCAGGCACCTTTCTCTATCTTTTATTCCCTTGAATCTGAACCCGAAGGTCCATTTGACCAAAGCTAGAGTTACAGGCATAGCAGGCCACGTTCAGTTTGTTTACTCAGCTTCTGTGATTTGAAGTTGGGCTCTGTACTTTGCAGAGCAAGCGCTGAGCTGTTTCCCCAGCGCTAAGGGCCAGGTGCTAAAAGGAAGTGACATGAGACTGAATCCACTTACGTTAGGACTAATTCAAGACACTGTTTCCTAACGAGAGCAGAAAGCATGTCCCCACCTCAGGTCAAAAGGATGAGCCATCACCTACCAGACCACCATGAGACAGCATGTGACCTTTCTGATGGCAGGGGTTCTGAAGAGGTCCAAGATGGAGTTGGAGGTGCGGACACTTGCAAACTCATCCTGGATGTAGGAGCTCACCACCTGGGAGAGGAATGTGTGGTCAGGGCCATCGAGGGTTCTGGGACACCATTTCCCTCCTTGGACTCCATATCCATAGAAAACAGTGCTTCTGGCCATACCCTCCTCTCCACTAAGGCCCTTGGAGACAGTTGCATGATTCTGCGATGCAGTGGGGGCTGCAGCGTGCACCTCAGCAGCCCTGAGGTTCTGCTGCATCAGAGGCTCTCACTCAATTCCCAGTAACTTCACCACAGCCTCAGATAGTGGCTGAAAGCAGCCAGGCTGGAGGGTAGTTGTCAGAGCGCTAGGCTACCACAGCCTGGCTTCCATCTCCCATACAGCCCCACCACACCCTCATGGGCAAACTACCCGGCCTTTCCAAACCTCCATGTCTCTCTCTCTTTTTTACAGTTTTGTGTTACATTTATTAGTTTGTGTGTGAGCACATGTGTGCCGCAGCATGTATGTGGAGGGCAGAGAACAACTTTTGGGAGTCAGTTCCCTCTTTCCATTGTGTGGGTTCTGAGGATTGATCTTGGATCATCAGGCTTGGCAGCAAGTGCTTAGCCCACTGAGCCATCTCACTGGCCCCAATCTTTTTTATTCTTTTTCCTCTTTCTCTTCCCCCTCCTCCTCCTGCAGTGTATGGATGCATCCGTGTGCATGTGTACACACTTTTGGGAGGTAGGCATGTGGAGACAAATGTTGATAATCACTCTTCTGTGTGTTTTCCACATGTGTGTGTGTGTGTGTGTGTGTGTGTGTTTTTGGTACTTTCGAGACAGAGTTTCTCTGAGTAGCCTTGGCTGTCCTGGAACTCACTATGTAGACCAGGCTGGCCTTGAACTCAGAAATCCACCTGCCTCTGCCTCCCAAGTGCTGGGATTAAAGGTGTGCGCTACCACCGCCCGGCGTTTCTTTTCTTTTTCCTGACATAGGGTTTCTCTATGTAACCCTGGTTGTGTCCTGGAAATCCCTTTGTAGCCTAGGCTGGCTTCAAACTCAAGTGATCCACCGGCCTCTGCATCCTTATTGCTGGGACTAAAGGCTTGTACCTCAATGCCTGATGGTGAGTGTATTTCTTTTAAAAATTTTTTTTCAGTTGAAGTTTTTGTCATCGAACCTGGAATTTACCATTCCAGCTAGGCTGGCAAGGGAGTCCTTCGGGGTGCACCTGTCTTTATCCCTCAGCTCTAGGTAAACCTCTACCATACCTGCCTCCCTGTGAGTACCACAAAAAACCACCCAGCCTTCCATCCACACCATGCTTACCTCTGTAGTCAGCCTCTCCCCTTCCGCCTTCCTGCCATTCATCATGGCCACCTTCTGAAGGTTCTGCACAGCTTGCTGGGCCTTGCCATGAAGGAGGAGCCACCGGGATGACTCTGGAAGCCACCTGGAGTACAGATGGCTCATTTCCACTGCAATCCCCATACACCTTCATTATACCAGACCCTAAAGGCAGGTGGCAGGGTCCCAGATTCACAAGCAGGATATGTCACCAACATCCCTTTGTTGTTATTTGTTTTGTTTTTGAGACAGGTTTCCATATATATAAATTCCGCTATGTGGGTGGGTCCCAGAAATTGAATTCTTTTTTTTGTTTGTTTGTTTGTTTTTTGTTTTTGTTTTTCGAGATAGGGTTTCTCAGGATAGCCTTGGCTGTCCTGGATCTCACTGTGTAGACCAGGCTGGCCTGGAACTCAGAAATCCGCCTGCCTCTGCCTCCCAAGTGCTGGGATTAAAGGCGTGCACCACCACTGCCCGGCCAGAAATTGAATTCTAATTGTTAAACTTGAAGTCAAATGTTTTTACTGGCTGAGCCATCTTGCCTGCCCATTTCCTTTCTTCCTTTCTTTCTCTCTTCCTTCCTTCCTTTCTTTTTTCTTTTGTCCTTTCTTCCTTCCTCTTTCTTTTTTCTCTTTCTTTTCTTTTTTCTTTTTCTTTCTTTTTTTTTTTTTTTGTAGCATATCATACAGAGAATCATTGAAGTGTCCTTCAAAACTAAGACACACTTGGTATTGAATTGCATCTGGCTCTTACCCAAGCTGCATGGCCTTGAAGAAATTCATGGCTCCTTTCTGGGCTGTACTTCAGTTCCCTTCTCACAAAACAATGGATTTTTATGAAGTACAATGGAATTGACACAGGCAAAATCATTTTGTGCGTTCCAGAGCCCCATGCCATGGAGAGAGGTTGGCCAAGGATTCCCTAAATCTATTCACGAGTACCTGGGACCCTATGACTCTCATGATGCTTCTGTTCTCTGTGTCCAGCACATCGAAGGCACTCCACACTCAAGAAGCTACACCCCACTTATCAGACACATGTTCTACCCCAGCCCCTCTCTGCTGGACGTACCAAGAATAGAGGAAAAAGACCAGGAAAGGAGCAGACACAGCAAACTGCAGCCACCGCCAGGGCCGGATCAGGTATGCCACGCCAGCCAGGATGAGCTGGCCCAAGGTGAAGGAGAAACCCAGCAAGATGCCTGCCACTGTCCGGCCCCTGGTTGGCATCCATTCTACAACTGTGAAGGAAAGGCAATCAACTGGAGTGACTCATCTACCACGTAGCTATTTCATTCACCCACCCCTTCCTCATGGCTGTGGCCACACCAAGATCTATCTAGACAACATTCTTATATGGCTTCTGGCAGGGTACTCACTATAGGACGTCAGAGGCTAAAATGGCTTCATTGTAGCTGGGTGGTGGTGCATGACTTTAATCCCAGCACTTGGGGAGACCGAGGTAGGCATATCTCTAAGTTCAAGGCCAACCTTGGTCTACAAAGTGATTCCAGGACAGCCAGAGCTGTTACACAGAGAAATCCTGTCTCAACTAAATCAAACCAAACCAAATAAACAAAAAGTCTTCATTGTAAGGTTGAATTTCCTGAGACAGAGTGTGGCATGCCCCTCCTTCTGTAAGTTTGTGCATGCGTACACAAGAGTGTACAGAAGCACAAGCATGCAAATGTTTATGTATGGTATGATAGCAATGATGGGCTGGTGCCATACATTCTGGTATGATAGGCTGATGGATTTCAGGCATTTGCTCTCAGCTGTGGTGGGATACCTACCCTTCTAGAAGGTAGTCAGTGGAACTGGATTTCTGAGGTCCCAATATATGCTTAGCAACTCTCTCTCTCTCTCTCTCTCTCTCTCTCTCTCTCTCTCTCTCTCTTTCTTTTTTAGTATAGAACAGAATTTATTTAGTGCACAGGGAGGGGAGTTAAGAGGGTAGAAGAGGCAGAGAAAGGCAGAGAGAGAGAGAGAGAGTAGAGGAGTAGAGGCCAGCCATGAGCACACGGAGAGAGACGGCAGAAGTGAATGGGGAGAGGGCAGGAGCAGGAAGGGAAGAGCAAAGGCAAGGGAGGAGCAAGAGAGCAAGCGAGCACTTAGCCCCTTTCGATGTCCAAATGCTGGGATAGAATAAGGCAGAAAAGAGGTACTGGTCTCTCTGGACCCAAGATCTCTGTCCCACCTGTCTATGGACAACTAAAGGGGGTGGCAATGTCTGAGCCTGATGATGCTTTCAGAAGCAAAGTGAGTAGTTTAAAGCGGCACAGGCTGGTAGCAGCCCTGTGTTCAGAGTGGACTGTCGATTGCTTCATGATTCCTTCCACGAGGGTCTCACCTATAGGCTCTAGCTTATCCCTTACCCCTGAAGGGTGACAATCCTATCTGGTTAGCACCCAGGAGTTCAGACTCACTACGTTGATCAGGCTGGCCTCAAATGTGTGATCCTCTTACCTCTGCCTCCTGAATGTTGGGATTATATTCACACACTACGCCACCCTACCCTAAGGTTTTGGAGTTTGGATTGTCAGATTAAAGTCTTTTGGTTATATGAACTACGAACTCCCTGCCACCCTTTACTTACAGACTCTTGTAGCATAGGCAAGCTTTGAACTTGCTGTGCAGCTGAGGATGACCTTGAACTCCAGATCATTTTGCTTCCACCTCCCAAGTGCTGGGATTGCAGGTGTGAGCCACCATAGCTGGCTCCCTTGGACACCATCCTATCTTATGTCCCTGTGTCCCAGTCACCTATGTGACCCCATGTAAGCCTGGCACATCATAGATGATTAGTAGGTACTGTTGAGTAACTCTCATGAAATCGATCTTTCACCTCACAGATTAGTCAACTGAAACCCAGACCCAAGAAAGGCCACTACTGCCCGCTGCTGCTAGGGTCACAGTCTGTCAACTAGGGTCTTCCAAATCCAGTCCCCTGGGTAAGAGGTTTTGAGTTGTGGCTTTACAACTGGGTGAGAATTATATAAAGCGAAATTTGAAAAGCTGTCCTGTGATGTTGTAATTCGCTTGTTGCATGACCCCAGCCCCTCTGGGTCCCACTTGGACTGGACTCACCCAGGGAAAGGGAGTTGAGGATGATGCCGGAGAAGGTCATGCCCATCAGGAACCGGAAAATGCAGTAGGTACTGAAGGAGCCCACATATGCTGTGGCAGCCCCTGAAACTGCCAGCTGCAGGTACGACCAGACCAGTGGGGCCTTGCGACCCAACCTGAATCCAAAGAGTGAGGGGCTGAGGAATCCCAAGGTGGCCAGACATCACCAAGGAAGCAAAGCCCATGCCTGACACTTCTGTCTTGGTGAGGATAACAAAGCAATCAAATGGAAGATGAGTTGCCCAGTAGAACCATCCCTCTAAATACCACATGCAACCACTAGGCTGATCAGGGATAGAGGGAAATGTGTGATAGAAGATCAGAGACAAGAGAGATTTAGTCCACACTGGAGAAAGGTAGAGAGTTTGAAAAGATACCCATGCCTATAATCCCAGCACTTGGAAGTGCAGGCAGATGGATCAGAAGTTCCAAAAATATTAAAAGAAAAACACTCACATATATATATATATATATATACATATACACACATATATATATATGTATACACACACATATATATACACACACACACAAAGCCATTGCATTTATACACATACAGACACATGCACGCAAAAAGAAGAGAAAGGAGGGAAAGAAAATAAGGAATAGCCAGGTGGCGCATGCCTTTAATCCGAGCACTTGGGAGGCAGAGGTGGGTGATCTCTGAGTTTGAGGCCAGCCTGGTCTAGAGAATGCATGCTAGGACAGTTGGGGCTACTTAGAGAAATCCTGTCTTAGAAAAACAAAACAAAAACAAACAAAAAACCAAAAAAACAAAAAACAAAAAAAACCCAAAAATAATGAAAGGAATAAATAACACAAGGGCTTTCCCTGGGGGACTAGGACCTCCCCCAAAGGCTCACCTGTCAGCAAGGCCACCAAACAAGGCAGCTCCCACCAGCACCCCAGACATGTAGATGGACTGAGCCAGGTCACGAAGGGTGCGGGCCTCACACACCAGGTCCCACTATTGCAGAGAGAGGAGTGCTAAGCCTTGTCCTTAGGCAGTGGTCTCCTCCCAGCCCCACAAGCCACCCACCCACCTCTGACCTCCATCACAATGGTAGATGGGAAAATGCTTCGGTCATAGACCCAGCCATCCTTGCAGCCCTCTGTGGCCACTCCATGGGAGGAGGTGTTGGGTTTCAGAAGGGCCCACTGAGGCTCTATGTAGCGTTCGCATGGCTCAGGGACCCCATGCTGGTTCAGGGGTATGGTGGCCTTCAGCCAGGCTCCTGAGTCATTGGTGGTAGGTTCTGTGTAGTTGGCAGGATGTTGGCAGTGGTGAGGGGGCGCAGCAGCTGTGAAGTTCTGTAGGAAGGTGTGGCAGGCCAGCAGCCCACAGGGCAGCAGCAGCAAGGCTGTGTATACAAGCTGGAAGCGACCCACACCTCCCAGAGCATCCAGCAGGTCTGTGAAGGCCATGGCCAAGGGCCCTACCCTAGGTCGAGTCTGCCCAGGCCTTATGTAAAAAGGCAGGGGAGGGGAACTGGAGGTAGAGGATCAGGTCAGGGGTCAGGACCACACAGGCCTTCTCCTTAAGGCAGCTCAGAGGGATCCAGTTACACTTCACAGGAGGCCTAAGTGTCCACACATCCGCAGAGTGCCCCTCCCCCAGGCCCTTTCTCCAGTTCTCTCTCCGTCTGTTACCTCCTGAATCAGTTGGGCCGAGGGTTAGGTGCTAGAGAGATAGCTGAGTTAGCAGAGTGCTTCAGTGCCTTACAAGCATTAAAACCCTGCACTTGCTTTAAATGGAGGTCATGGTGGCATAAACTTGTAATCCCGGGAATAGAGATCCATGGGACTTGCTGGCCAGACAGCCAAGCCTAACCAGTGAGTCCCAGCTCCCAATGAGAGATCCTATCTCCAAAAGACAAGGAGGATGGCTCCTCAGGAATGACACGGGAGGTTGACCTCTGACTTCTGCAAAATACCATGGCACTTATGAGTGCGTGCAAAATATACCTCTGTGTGTGTGTACATGCATGCACACACAGATACACAAATAATTTTAATTTTGTTTTTGTTTTTCTTGAGACAGGGTCTCACTGCATAGCCCTGGCTGTCCTGGAAGCTACTGTGTAGACCAGGCTGGCCTCCAACTTATAGAGATTTGTTTGCCTCTGCCTCCCTTGGGTTGTGATTAAAGGGTATGCACCTGGCTCTCAAATTTCATTTTTTTTTAAATAAAAAATAAACCAAACACAACACAACAAATAATACAGAAACAAAACCAAAGAAGTCCAAGTAGGGCAGTCAAGAAGCAGCCTCAGTTTGGGATTGGGGGTACATTCAGAGTATCCCCATTGGCCAATCACCACAGCAAATTAAAGCCACTCTACAGAGTGGCTGAGGGCTGAGAGGAGAGAGGAATCCAGGACTTTACTCATCCTGCCTCCCTCCAGGACCTGCTCCAGTGAGGCCAGTAGAGATTGGCTTTGACCTCCCAGTAAGTAGTTCCTGGCAAACCATAAGCTCAGGACACTGTCTCTTTCATTATCAGAACTCAGTTTCATTTCTACATGCAGCCTTGTGGGCAGTCCCCCTGCTTCCTCAATTTTTCTTTTCTTCTCAAGACAAGGTCTAATATAGCCCAGGCTGTCCTGGAACTCCCTATGTATGTATGTAGTCAGATGGTGACCTTTGAACTTTTTTTTATTTGTTTTTGTTTTTCTGAGACAAGAATTTCTTTGTGTAGCCCTGGCTGTCCTGGAACTCACTCTGTAGACCAGGCTGTCCTGGAACTAAGAGATCTTCCTGCCTCCGCCTACAAATTCTGAGACTAAAGGCATGAGCCACCCCTACCCCCACCCCCAGTGGCAAGCCTTCTACCAACCAAATATAGTCTGGCTCCTTTAGTCCCCTGGCTGCCTGTAGTCTTTATCCTAGGGGCAGCTCGTCTTCATCCTCTAGTCTCAACTACTCCTATCTCTGGCAAGAGCCACAGAGGCAGAACATTAATATAACCTGCTGGGTTACAGGGTGTCCTACTGCGGCCTGGTGTTGAGTGGGGGCTCCCTGGGGGGTGAGACTTGCACTAAGTAGAGGTCTTGTGTTTCCTTACTGATATCTGCAGAGGAGGAAGTCAGACTCAGCCCTCAATAAGGGCATGCAAAACCAGAAAAGCCACCTGGAGTGGCTGTCAGTAGAGCGGTCAGGTCCATGTCTCTATGCCCAGGCTTTCTCAACATCTCGGGCAGAGGTAACCATAGTCAGATGACCAATCTCCGGCCAGGGTGGACAAGGGTACGAGACAGTATGACTGTCTCTAGGCCAAGGCTTGCTGGTACAATCAAAGGGACAGTTAGGGAGAATAACACCCAGAGACAGATGTATAGCCTTTCATTTTATTTTCCCGCTGCACTGAAATATGGGACCTCCCCACCCCACCCCCAGTTCCTGGTCCTCCATAACCAGTACACTAATCCCTCAGGCATTCCCTTGAAAATGATCAATATAAAAAGAGAGAGAGAGAGAGAGAGAAAGAGAGAGAGAGAGAGAAGAAGGGGGTGGATATAGGGAGGGCCTGAGCACCCTCTCGGCCCGCCAGGAAGTTCCTGGTGGGCACCCGAGGCAGGAGAGGTGTAGTTTGCTTTGCAGAGGGATCTTGGCTGCTGCACAGGAAGGCACAGGAAGGTGATTCTGGATTCTGGCTGTGGGGCTCAGTAGTGAGGTGAGACCTTCAACACCCAGGTGCAGACAGGCAGCTAGCTAGTGGTTATGACGTCTGCAGGTCTAGGGGATGACAGGGGCTTGAGCCTCCACAGATTAGGCAAGACACACATCTGGACACTAGCAGGGAGCGGGAGGGGGCAAGGATGCCTGCCCCTGCCCCAGAGGCAGGAATAAGCAGGGAGCTGCCTTCCTGGTCTTAGCCATGAGCAGGGGTCAGGGTGCCCATTCCGAGCCCCTGGCTACAGGGGCAGGAAGGGCCCCGTGACTTTGCCCAGAGCAGTCGAATGGAGGTAGTGGGGAGGTGAAAGGACAGGAGGACAAGGGGGACGGGAGGACGAGGGTGCCTTCCTGTTCTGAGGAAGGCACAGGCAGCTGGTGTGGCCTGGTATGGCACGGCGGGGAGGCGTGGCTTGCCAGAAGGAAGGAAGAACGCAGGCAAAGGGAGCGAGTACCTCTTCATGCAAACATAGTCAGCTGTAACCACTGCAGGGCAAGACACACAGGACACATGGCCAGTCAGCTCCCTCCTTCACCATCACCACCCACCCCAGAGGACAGGCTGCCGCCCAGGCTCAGCTGTCACCAGTTATACTTATGCCCTCCAGGGACCTTCTGCTGACAGGGGTACTCGCTATGCTTCTTTCTCTCTCTCCTTTCTTTCTCTCTTCCTTTCTCTCCTTCTTTCTCTCTCTCTCTTTCTTTCTTTCTCTCTTCCTTTCTTTTCTCTCCCCCCACCTCTGTGTGTGTGTGTGTGTGTGTGTGTGTGTGTGTGTGTGTGTATGTGTGGCCTTTCTTTTTTGAGACAAGAACAGTCCCCAGCTGTCCTGGAACTCACTCTGTAGACCAGGCTAGCCTCAAACTCACAGAAATCCACCTGCCTCTGCCTCCCTCAGGCTGGGATTAAAGGTGTGTGTCACCACCACAGCCAGTGTCAGCTGTCTTCTTTCTTTACTCTAGGACCCTAGACTGCCGGTTCCCACCAGCTTCTAGAAGCCTGGCCTCCCCTTCTTCATCCTCCACCCTCCAGGCTCTAGAAGCCCCTGTCCCAAGGCTTCCAAGACTTGGGCCTAGATTTGAAGGCTTGTTCCAAGGCCGTGAACACCTGTCCTGGTAGGGACAGGTGAATATGGAGGACCGTCTCACCTTAAATAGATCAAAGGTCACAACACCATCCAGGTCTGTGTCCAGAATTTTGAAAAACCCTGTGTTCAAGAAAAGAGGAGTTAAATCTGGACACCAGACAGTTAATATTCAGCCAAGACTGTCTCCTACCTCCCACACACCCCAAGCTATTGCCCCTCAAAGTCATAAAGCTTCCTGTCCAAAGAGGCCTCCTTGGGCCCTCCTCTGTACATGCTTCATGTACCATGCACCTGTGTAAGGAAGGGTCCTCTGTTCTCCTTCAGCCTCCACCCCATTCACCCCTCTACGTCTCACAAGGACAACTGTGTGCACTGTGGTGAAGTGGGGTCACTCACGGAACATGGTCTCCAGTCTCACAAGGCAGCACACAAAGTTGTCGAAGTCCACGGCCAGGTCGGGCTCTGAGTAGCGCGTGATGATGAGCTCATGCAGCTTCTTGTTAAGCTTGAAGCCTGAGCAGAGAGAGGAAGGGTAAGTGAGGGCTGGAGCAGCTGCAGCCAGCTAAGGCAGGGGAGGCGATACTCTGGGAAGAGGAGCTAAAAGACCTCTTGGGTAAAGCTTGGGGGGTGGGGTGGGGCTGGAGAGATGGCTCAGAGGTTAAGAGGTCATTAGTTCAGTTCCCAGCAACCACATGATGGCTCAAAACCATCTCTAATGGGATTACATAAAATAAATAAATAAACCTTCAAAACAATAACAATAAAAGAAGCTAGGAGGGGCGGGGCAAGTGAGGGCCAGGACCACGGGAACATCAGAACATCAGCTCAGAACACCCCAGAAAATCACAAGCTGGCTGCAGAGGACCTAGGCATCTGATCACGTTTGCTCAGAATCACATGAACTTGTTTTTACACAGGCCAGTGTGGGAGAGTCCTATACCTGCTTCACTGGAGCTTGGAGCCTGTACCTGCCCATCCACTCCCTGCCTGCCTGGGTCATGTGACCCAGACTCAGTAACTCTCCTAAGAATTACTTTTCTCTTCTTCACATTAGGGACAACAAAGGGTTCTGTTTGATGGCTCAGTGGATAAAGCATCTGTCCCGAAAGCTTGAGGACCAGAATCTGGATACCTAGAACCCACGTAAATGCCAAGGAAATTTGGTAGTCTGCCAGTAATCCCAGCCCTCTCTTGGGAGGGTCCCCCAGGGAAGCTGGAGGGCTAACCTAGCCTAATCTGTGAGATCCAGGTTCAGTGAGAGGCCGTGTCTCAGCAAGAGTAATAAAGGAGGACAGATGATGTCAGCCTCTGGCTTTTATGTGTGTCCACACGTATGAACATAAGTCCATGCATGCACACCACACACACATACACATTCAAAAAAGAATGAAAAGGCCCTTGTTCTTGGTGAGCTGCAAGGGGAGGAAAGGGAGGAGCCCAGATAAAGTCCTCAGCTTAGCAACCACAACACCAGCCCCCAGGGACAAGGGCCAGTCAGGCGGGCCACTCTCAGGGAGGCAGCCTGGGGTTCAGGAGCAGTGGGGTCAACAGCTTCGGGCCTCACCTGCGGCCTCGATGGCCATCCTCATCTCGTAGGCACTCATGCTGCCAGACTTGTCCAGGTCAAACTTCCGGAAGATGGTCTGTGTGGAAGGGCAAAGGGCGGGGCCGAGTGAATCAGCAGCTGTTGGGCACTGCCTCCAGCCCCCAGACAGAGTGAGGGAGGAGGGGAATGGCCAGGAAGGGGGCCATTCGCTGAGACCCGTGGGCTTGGATGGGAAAGGAGTCACATGCAGAAAGGATATTCCACTGGAAAGCCTGGCTATGCAGCTAGCCTGGGCTCTGCCACTAGGCCTGGGCATGCCATGACTGAGGTCACAAGGGGCAGGAAACCCAGCCAGGGACCTCCTACCACTTACCAGGTAATTTCGAATGCGGTTCCACAGGATGTTGAACTCCACTAGGCCCAGCTTCCCATTGCCATCTCGCTTGGCAAATGTTAAGAAGGAAACTACTCAGCTTAAAGTACACATGAAAGAGGGGAACCCGGCTGTGGAGAGGAGAGACAACAGCAGCTCCCCGCAGCTCCCTGCAGCTCCCCGCAGCTCCCTGCAGCTCCCTGCAACTCATATCCAGCGTTGTTCTGTATGTCAGATATAGTAAATTGGGATGGGAGAGGTGCAAACATGGTATCAGCCTTAGGGCCAAATAGGGACCGAGTTCTTGCTCCATTTCCCACAAGATCTCTGACTCAAAGTTTCCTTTGCTGGCCAACTGGGAGATATCCAGGAAGGTGTTTGAACATGAGGTCTTACTACACCCACACTCTCCTGGCTCTACCTAAGCCTTGCAGCTGCTCTTAGGACAGGTCGACAGCATCATCCTCAACCCCAAACTCCACAAGAGACAGAAGCAGGTGGAAGGATACATCCATGAGGTTCACCATGCTGCGGCATGACTCCAGGCTGAAGCCATTAGTGCGCAGGTCTTTGTCTGAAACAGACAGCAAACAGTTCTGGGGGCTGAGGATATCACTCAGTTGACAGACTGCTTGCCTGGCACACACAAGCCCTGGGTTTGATCCCCATTACAGGTGGCGCATACCTGTAACCATGGCAGTTGGGAGGAGAAGGGAGGGTGAGGAGTTCGAGGCCAGCCTCAGCTATATAGACCCTGACTAAAAAAAAAAAAAAAGAAAGAGAAAAGGGGGATAGCTGGAGAGATGGCTCAGGAGTTAAGAGCCCTGGCTGCTCTTGCAGAGGACCTGGGTTTAATTCCCAAATAATGGTGGCTCCCAACTCCAGAGTCACGGGATGTGATCCATGTATGTGGTATATTTACATGCATGCATGCAAAAATTTATATATATAAAATAAAAAAAATATAATAAAAATTTAAAAATCCATAGGATCCACATAAAAAGGTGTGAGTAATCTCTCACATACACAAACACATATGTACACTCATACACACTCATATACACATACAATCTCTCACACTCATACACACTCACACATTCTCTATCATACACACATACACACTTACTCTCATGCACACATACTACACATACTCATATGCACACACACTCATACACTCAGACAATCTGTAAGTGCAGTGATGTTGTGGGCAGAGGCAGGAGGATTGGTGGGGCTTGCTGGCTGAGAGACCCTGATTAAAGGGTATAGAGCCTAGGGTGACAGAGCAGGGCATCTGATGTCCTCATCTGCCAAGAGAGAGATGACAGAGATAGAGAAGGAACGCGTTCCAGGAGTTAGTCTTTCAGAAGCCATCATGTCCAGAGCCCTGGATTGACTGGTGATAGGGAGGCTCCAGCCCTATCATGGGTGCTGAGACCAGCAGAGTGTGGGGGTGGGGATTGGGAATGCTGTAATGGTCAGAAACAGCAGAGCATTTCTGCGTCTCAGAAGCCAGGTCTATATCCACCAAATGGCTCAGAATGAAAGGGAGAAAGTACTGAGCAGACACACAAGAGATTAGATGGAGAGGAACCAGCAGGTGCGGGCTGTGGGCTGGGAAGGGTGGGTAGGGCCAGGGAGCTGTCCTGGGCGGAGAGAGGTGTGCAGACAGAGGTCAGGCACAACAAGCCACAGGCTGATGTCCACATGCAGCAGCCAAAGCCAGGAGGGAAGGGAAAGTTAGGAGAAGGCCTGGGATTTGGTCTTATTCGACTTCCTAAGACACGTGACCTGGCCTGGAGGTGTGGCCTGGCCTGGAGGTGTGGCCTGGCCTGGAGGCACACCCTTGCCTTTTCCTTGGCGTTGAGCACCTGTGGCTGGCTCCACTATAGGTTGTCTGTTTCCCCTAAGGCCACAGAGCTCAGGCAAGTAGACTGGAGTGAAGTGGGGTTAGTGAGGAGTCTGGAATAGGAATGGTGAACGGGGCCAGGAAACGAAAGCCTCGCCAACCACCTAGACAAGGTGTGGGGTTCAGTTCCACGTGGGAATGAGAACGTGACAGTTGGAGTGATTTGGGAACAGGCCCTAGGGTTGGGTAGGTGGGGATCCTCACGTTTGCTAATGATCCTGTTCAAGATGGTCTGCAACTCCTTGACGCTGATCTCCATGTCCTAGGGGAAGAGAAGGATGGCGGCTGTTTGGTTTCCCCACTTCACACAGGGCTTCCCCTTCTCACCATCCCCGACAGGCCCTGACATACATCCCCTGCCAACTTGCTGAACAAGGTTTTGAAGTTGTCATCGATCTCCTCTTCAGAGAGAACTTTCTGTACACAAAACAGAGAGAATAGGTTAGGGGTACTGTGGCCCAGCTCTTGCCAGAAAGAATAGCCTCTGGAGATGAGGCATGACACTCACAGTTACGGTCACTCCATCTCTCTGAGCCTCACTCTTCTAACCTGTAAAATAGGATCTGCTCTCTGCCTAGAACTCTTGTAGCTAAAATGATGGGTAAGAGTCAGTTAGGCATTGAAAAGGTTAGGTTAGGCGCCTCGCTGTGTGAAGCTGGGCAGACTCGTCAGCCTCTCTGTGCTTGTGTTTACCATTCAGAGGGTGATATCATGAAGGACACAGAAGAGGTAATGATGGAAAAGAAGCAAGATATACAGACGGAGCTTAGTAACTCCCCACCATCATCACCACAGGCCCTTTGTGAACGGTAAAGTGCTGGGCAAACAAAGGACCAATATTGTTCTTAAGGACGCCTATCTGGAGGGAGCCTACTGCCAGCTGGAGCCCACCTCCCATCAAATTCCCAGGGGAGATGAAGGGACCACATACCTCATCGGGGAGATTGGCCTGGATCTGGTCATCTAGCTCCCTGCAGAGCAGAGAAGGGGGTCAGCCAGAGGGGCGGGGGGGGGTGGGGGAGGTGGGAGGGTGGGGAGTCTGCTACTCACTGGGTCCCAGCCTTCTTCTCTGAAAAGAAGCGCAGCAGAAAGTCACCCTCTTTGTTGGGCTCGAAGGTGGAGGGCACCACTATATACTCCCCGGGCGGCAGGCGGATGCGGTTACTGACTTCTCGAAGGTTGATGAAGTGCTCTGATTGTGCCCGAGAAGCATTGGCCAGGAAGAAGTCACGCTTCAAGTGCACAGGCTGACCAGCCAACTGGCAGGAGGAAAGAAGCAAGCGGGGGACTGCAGGGTCCACTCTGTCTACCTTAGGACGCCAGCCCAGGCCCAGAGCCCAGGCTGCAAGTCCTGGCTTGCTAGGTCACGCCCACGGCCTGTGAGACCCTGGTAAGTCACTTACCTGTAGGTGAGCACCCAGGCTGGCATCTAAAGGTAGACAGGGATGGGGCACTGCTACCTACCACCATGTTTGTTTGTTTATGTATGTATATATATATATATGTATGTATGTATTTATGTGGTTGGGGGAGGGGAGGTGAATGCTAAGGTGTGAGTGGAGGCCAGAAGAAACCTTGTAGGAGTCCGTCCTCTCCTCTCACCATGTGAGTTCTAGGGATGGAACTCAGTTCATCAGGCTTGGGGACAAGAGTCTTTACCTACCCAGTCATTTCACCAGCCCCAGGCCCTGGTTTTGATTGCCAGAACTGCACTAAATCAGGTACGATGGGACATGCCTGTAATCCCGTCACTCAGGAAGTAGAGGCAAGAGGATAAGGAATTCAAAGTTACCCTCAGCTCCATAGTGATTTTAAGGCCAGCCTGTGCTACATAAAACCCTATCTCAACAATAAATGAATAAGAAATTAAATAAAACAAAATAAAAGAAAATCTGACTGCAGATGAGGGACTCCAGGACACTCTGACGCAGGAGTTGTTGAGATGGCTCGGCAAGTGAGCACACTGGTGACACAAGCCTGGTGATCTGATTCTATCCGTGGAAGTCACATAAAGGAGGAGGAAGACAACCAGTCCTCAGTCATCTTCCTCTTCTTCTTCTTCTTCTTCTTTTTTTTTTTTTTTTTGGTTTTTTCGAGACAGGGTTTCTCCGTATAGCCTTGTCTGTCCTGGAACTCACTCTATAGACTAGGCTGGCCTCAAATTCAGAAATCCACCTGCCTCTGCCTCCCAAGTGCTGGGATTAAAGGTGTGTGCCATCACTGCCCAGCCTTATCTTCTTATCTCTACACACACACACACAAACTCATGCACGCACACACAGACACATGAGTACACATACACACACATACATAAACATGCTCACATATACACACATACACATGCTCACACAGACACAGACACACACACGACACATGAGTATACACACATACATACATGCACATACCCAAACATGCTCACACAGACACAGGCCCAAACACATGCTCACACAGACACACATATACATGTTCACACATACACAGACACACACACGCACATGCACATACACAAACATGCTTACACAGACAGACACATGCTCACATAGACACACATATACATGTTCACACTTACACACACACACACATACACACACACACGCTCACACATGCATGCACGCATGTACAAGTGCACACAGGCACTGGTCGGTGCTTCCATGCACATGGGAAGACCTAGGCTCAATCTCCCATATGGAAATATAAATCTAAGATGCCGTCATCGCTGGTCTCATTCCTTGGAGTGTTCCCTGGGGCGCCGTGCTTGCATGAAGCAGCTGACTGGTGGTACTTCGCTAACCATCATGATGGCCCCAGAGGGAATGCTATTCTACTTTCCCTCCACTAAAACAGGCTCTCATGTAGCCTAGGCTGGCCCAGGATACCCTCATCCTCCTGCTTTCCCTCCCAAGTCCTGGAATTACAGGCATGAGCCACCATGCACATCTGGGAGGTGCCGTGTCTCAGTATAAACCCCAAGGCTCAAGGCTTAAGCACCCATTCAAGAGTACAGACCCCTCAGCCCAGTGACTCCTGCTCCTAACCCCACTCCGGACCTGATTAGCATTTTCTCCATGTGAACAACAAGACACATAGAGCCTGGCCTGTGTGCAGGCTGAGTGGGGACCTGAGAATAGGAGTCCAAGTCCAATCTTTGCTCCCTGCTCCTGCTTCAGGAGTGCAATGATTGTCCTACTTGTGAACAAGAAGTGGGAGAAACATTTTCCGGGGAGTGACAAGGTGACATTTCCCTGATGCTTTATGTGTGGTAGCACTGACTTCGGCCATGCTCCTCCCATCAGGCTGCTAAATTCAGGGGCTGACGAACCAAGTAAGTGGAGAGAGCCACACCTACCTCCCGAGGGACCTGCAAGAGAGACAGAGAGAATGATGCATGTTTGCCCAGGGCTAGGACACACATGCACAGAGGTCCAGAGTTCTCAATGGAGGGAGCCCAGAGGACAGAAAATGGGCCAGTGATGATACAGAAC
This sequence comes from Mastomys coucha, assembly GCF_008632895.1. Taxonomy (NCBI): domain Eukaryota; kingdom Metazoa; phylum Chordata; class Mammalia; order Rodentia; family Muridae; genus Mastomys; species Mastomys coucha. The sequence goes on from NW_022196904.1 coordinate 137,375,502, forward strand.
TATCCTCCCAGTGGAAGAACAGGGACCTGTGACCTGGGCCTCCCTCTGAATCAAAGCTGCTTAAAACAGCTGCCAGGTGGCCAATCACAGTGTGATAAACCCCAGGAACATCAGAGACTCCATTTCCTCGGCTGCCAGGGGTTCTGGGTGTAGGCCAAGGTTATGGCCTTCCTCTACTCTGTCAAAAGAGATCGAGAGGTTTCCATCTCTATCTTGAACCAAAGAATAAGAAGCAGGGGAGGTTGGACAGTGGAGCATGCCTTTAATTTCCGCACTTGGGAGGCAGAGGCAGGCAGATCTCTGAGTTCGAAACCAGCCTGGTCTACAAAGTGAGTACCAGGACAACCAGGGTGTGGCTCAGCTGGGAGAATGGGGAAGAGGACGAGGTAGAAGAAGAGTAGGGGGAGAAGAAGCAGAAGTAGCAGCAGGAGGCAGAAGTACTAAGTAAGTCCTGGAACAGCTTCTCCCTGGGTAACAGACCTTCCCCTACCTGCTCCAGAGGCCTCTGCTCACACCCTTGCTCCACAGAATGCCCCACCTTGTTACAAAGCCGAGTCCACAGTCTGACCCCAGAGGCTGTGGCACACGTAGCAATCAACCACCCTCTTCCCTAGAACCTTCCTTTCCTGGAGCCAACGGACTCCTTTGCCCTCTCTGTAGCAGTGGGGCTCAGCAGCTCATTCAGGAGCTCCTTCCTGCCCCACAGCCTCAGTGGTCAGCCTTTCAGGCTCTGAGGATCCACCTCAGCGTCTCCAAGTAGATGCCGGCTGCAGTGGGCAGAGGTGGGTCCTCCCCTGGCTAACCTGGTACACTGCAAAGCCGATGGTCTCCATGTCCCGGCCGAAGCGGCGCTCCCTGCGGCGGTGCTTCTGCATGAGGGCCAACAAGAAGCTGCAGCCTGACTCTCGGCTGTCATAGTCGTCTGCATCATCTACTTCCTCCAACCGGATCTTGAACTGGGGGTTTACCCAGAAGGTGGCTGTAGGAGGAGAGGAGAGGAGGATCAGAGGCGAGCAGGGCAGGGCTTCTCAGCCCTCTCTCAAACCTCGCTTCGATTCGTTCATGAACTCATTCAATACTATGGTTACATACGCCCCATGAGTGTCAGAAGACAGGATAAGCAGATGTACAAGATGCCTCTCCAGGAGGGGAAGTAGGTGAATTACCAGGACTATTACAAAGAAAAGTAAGCTGGAGGAGGTGCAGATTTATGATGACTCAATGAAAAGAAGCAAGTTGGCCTGGGATTGTAACAGCAAGCTGAGCCCTAGTGGAGTAGCCAATGCCTGATTTTCTCAGTGCCATTACAAGAAGCTTTAAGTCTGGTGTCTTAGGCCAGTCAGTCATCCAGCTGGTCATGATGATGCATGTGTACACACATACACTCACACACACACACACACACACACACACACACACACACACACACACACACATTTGTTCGGTTTCTAATAATGCATGTGTGGTGGGTATGTGCATATGAGTTCCGGAACCACAGGGGGCAGAAGAGGGCATGAGATCACCTGGAGCTGGAGGTACAGGCAGGTGCGAGACACTGACCAACGTACAGGGATCTAAACTGGAGTCCCCTGGAAGAGCAGTATGCTTTCTTAACCAATGAGCCATCTCTCCAGCCCAACAAAAACTATTTAAAAGATATTTTAGGTAGAGAGTATGAGGCCAGATGGCAAGGCTGAGAATGTGATGATTGCCATCACTACTTTGCAGAAAATCCAAGTTCATGTGATGACGATAACATTTAACTTATGGCAAAGAAAACTGCTCAGAAAGGGAAGGGGCAAACCAAGGGAGACGCTCTAAAATTCTGCATCGTTCAGATCAGCTAAGCACCGGGCCAGGGCTCAATGGCAGAAACTTTGTGACACATGTGAGTCCCTAGGTTTGAGTCAAAGTCTACAACACAAAAAAGTAAGGCCAAGCTGGTGGCTTGAGCCTGTGATCCCAGAGCATAAAGGTAGAGGCAGGAAGAGGAGGTTGAGGCCAACCTCAGCTACACAGCCAGCTCAAGGCTAGCCTCAGCTACAGGAGTCCCTTTGTCTCAATGAAATAGAACAGGACAGAACAGAATGCATTAAGCTTGTTCTTAAGATGCTCAAACTCACAGTGAGAAAAACCTATTAGATATGAGGATGGCTGTGAATTTCAGGCTAGCCTGGATTACAGAGTAAAAGACCCTATTAAAAAAAGGAAGGAAAGAAGGAGGAAGGGAGAGAAGGAAGGAAGTAAACAAACTGAAATAAACTTTAATATGCTAAGCTGGTGCGGCGGGTCAGCAGGTAAAGGTGGTTGCTGCCAGGACTGGTGAGCTGAGCTTTGAGCCCTAGGATCCACAAGTTAGAAGAAAACTAACTCCCTCAGAGCCACCCTCTGACCTCCATGTGCTTTAGTGACACATGAACCCCCAGCACTTCAAATAAAAATAAATGTCATTTTTTTAAAGAAAATTTTCAAGATAGATTTTTTTTTTTTCGGAGACAGGGTTTCTCTGTGTAGCCCTGGCTGTCCTGGAACTCACTCTGTAGACCAGGCTGGCCTTGAGCTCAGAAATCTGCCTGCCTCTGCCTCCCAAGTGCTGGGATTAAAGGTGTGTGCCACCACTGCCCAACTGATTTTTTTTTAAAGATTTATTATTATATCTAAGTACACTATTGCTGTCTTCAGACACACCAGAAGAGGGCATCAGATCTCGTTATGGATGGTTCTGAGCCACCATGTAGTTGCTGGGATTTGAACTCAGGACCTTTGGAAGACCAGTCGGTGCTCTTAACTACTCAGCCATCTCTACAGCCCCTCAAAATAGATTATTATAAAATCACTTATGGGGCTAGAGAAATGGCTTGGCAATTAAGAGCACTAGCGGCTCTTCCAGAGGACCAGGGTTCAGTTCCCAGCAGCACCACATGGAAGTTTGTAACGGTCTGTAACTCCAGTTCCAGGGGCTCTGTTGCTCAATTCTAACCTCTGTAGGCACCAGCCATGCATGTGGTGGATATATATATATATATATAT
>NW_022196904.1:137378541-137379095 GCF_008632895.1 Mastomys coucha
TATATATATATATATATGCAGACAAATGCTCATACACCTGAAATAAATAATAAATACATAAACAAATGGGGGGTGCTGCTAGGGATACATTTCAGCTTAGAGTGCTTGTTCTGTACACACGAGGCCCTAGGTGTCGGCCCTAGAACTGGAAACAGAAGAGGAAAGACAGGTCTAGCAGCTGGACATTCTACCCAATGAGTCATCTCTCCTTGTGCAAACTCTCCAAGAAAACACAGGGGCTGCACACAGGGGTTGTTTTGATAGAATAGACGCTACCACACAGTGTGGTCAGAGAAGAGAACGAACAGGCAAAGCTTACTCAGGAAAACTGCTGAGCCAGGTGGCGGTGACATATGCCTTTAATCCCAGCACTCGGGAGGCAGAGGCAGGTGGATCTCTCTGAGTTCAAGACAAGCCCTTTCTACAGAAAGTTTCAGGACAGCCAGGGCTACACAAAGGAACAAGGCTCCACAAAACCCCAAAACTACCACCACCACCACCACCAACAACAACCACCACCAACAACAACCACCACCACCACCAACAACAACAAC
>NW_022196904.1:137379860-137398493 GCF_008632895.1 Mastomys coucha
CACCAACGACAACCACCAACACCAACACCAACCACCACCACCACCACCACCGACAACAACAACCAAAAAAACTGCCATATGAGATTTTAGTCAAAGGGCTGCAGAGATGCCCCAGTGGTTAAGAGCACTGGCTGCTCGTCCAGAGGTCCTGGGTTTGATTCCCAGCATCTACATGGTGACTCACACCTGTCTGTAACTCCAGTTCCAGGGGATCTGTTGCCTGATTCTGACCTCCATGAGCACCAGGCATATATTTAGTATATAAACACCTACCCACATACGCAAAATATAAAACTAAAGGAAAACTTCTATCAAGGTGGAGGATGTAGCTCAATTGGCTAAGTGTTTGCCTCCTAGAACACCCACTGCACAAAGCGCTGGGTCCTGTCCTCAGCACTTTATAAACCATGCACGGCAATGCACAACCTATAACTCGGCACTTGGAAGGCAGAGGAAGGACAACCATGAATTCCAGGCCACAGAAACTTTTTTTTAAACAAACAAAAACCAGGGGAGGGATGATGGGGAGGTAGGGATGTGGTTCTGTGGCAGATCACTTGCTTAGCACGTATAAGCCCCTGGATTCGGGGGCTGGCGAGATGGCTGAGTGAGTAAGAGTACCGACTGCTCTTCCAAAGGTCCTGAGTTCAAATCCCAGCAACCACATGGTGGTTCACAACCACCAGTAATGAGCCCTGATGACCTTTTCTGGTGTGTCTGAAGACAACTACAGTGTGTTTACATATAATAAAGAAATAAAATCTTTAAAAAAAAAAAGTCCCTGGATTTGACCTCCATTACCACAGAACAACAGAACCACATATGCCCTTCACTCCCCAACCCCCCAAAAGTTTGCAATAATGAAACCTACAACAAACACTTATTACTGGGGCATGGGAGATGATCCACAGGTGCATGTGATCAAGCATGATGATCTGAGTTCCATCCCCAAGTCCCATATGGGGGAAAGAAGAGAAACAACTCTCACCGGTTGTACTCTCACCTTGGGCATGAGCCCATTGGCTCAAAAGTAAATAAAACACTAGAAACTTAAGTAGCAAAAGACAAGGAGAACTGGGACTACCTTAATGGTGGCTCCTAATTGCTCTTCTAGTCAGTGCCCTACGCAGGAAAAACAAACAAAAGTTGGAAGAAGAATGGGACAGGAAGAAACAAGTGAATCATCATTTGATTGCCAAACAGTAAGCTACAAAGAATCTAGTAAGAGATGAGTCTGGATACAAAATACATTTAAAAGGGCAACTGTGCATTATTGTACTCACAAGTATCATTCAAGAGCTGAGAAAGTATTTGTTTGTTTGTTTTGTTTTTTCCTGACAGGGTTTCTCTGTATAGCCCCGTCTGTCCTGGAATTCACTCTGTAGATCAGGCTGGCTGTGAACTCAGAGGCCACCTGTCTTTGCCCCCCCCCCCCCCAAGGGCTGGAATCAAAGGAGTGTACCACCACATCCAGCTGAGAGATGAGATTTTAAAAGGAGGCACTGGGCTGGAAGATGGCTCTGTGGGTAAAGGAGTTTGCCACCAAATCTAACAACCTAAGTTTGATCCTGCAACCCACATAGTGGAAGGAAGGGACTCCTGCAAATTGTCCTCTGACCTATCACATGTATGTCCATACCATACACACCCACCACATACACACACATACAAATTAAATAAATGTTATTTTTAAAAGCTATTTTGAGCCTGGAGAACTGGCTCAGTGGTTAAGAATGATGACTGTTCTTTCAGAAGATCCGGGTTCAATTCCCAGCACCTTACATGGTGGCTCGCAACTGTAACTCCAATTCCCGGGGAAACAAATGCCCTCTCCTGGTCTCCACAGATCCCAGCATGCATGTGGTACACAGAAATAGATACAGAAAAACACCATATACGTAAAATAGAAATAAAAAGACATCTTACTATCTACATATACAAATATGTCAAAATCCAAACACATCTAAACTCTTGAGCCACTTCTGGTACAAGCATTTGGTAAGTCAGTCTGTGCTTACAGTGGAAGGATGGTGTGCCAAGTACTAAATCTCAAAAGATGTATTAACTCTTTAAATATTATATCCTTATTAAAGGCCAGAGTAAAGGGCTGAGAAGATAGCTCAGTTGGCAAAGTGCTTGCCCTGAAACCATAGGACATGAGTTCAATTCCCAGAACCCACATTGCAAAACCCCAGATTGCCTGGGCAGCAGTGGTGCATGCCTTTAATCCCAGCACTTAGCAGGCAGAGGCAGGCAGATCTCTGAGTTCAAGGCCAGCCTGGTCTACAGAGTGAGTTCTAGGACAGTCAGAGCTGCACAAAGAAACCCTGTCTTGAAAAACCAATAAAGGAAGGAAGGAAGGAAGGAAGGAAGGAAGGAAGGAAGGAAAGAAAGAAAGGAAGGAAGGAAGGAAGGTAGGAAAGTAAGCAAGAAAGCAAGAAAAAGAAGATTGAGACAGGAGAGTCAGAAGTACAAGGTTGGGGCTGGAGAGATGGCTCAGCGGTTAAGAGCACTGACTGCTCTTCCAGAGGTCCTGAGTTCAAGTCCCAGCAACCACATGGTGGCTTACAACCATCTGTAATGGGATCTGATGCCCTCTTCTGGTGTGTCTGAAAACAGCTACAGTGTACTCATGTACATAAAATAAATAAATCTAAAAAAAGAAGAAAAGAAGAAGTACAAGGTCATCCTTGACTGCAAACTGAGTTCTAGTTAAATTTGAGTCTTAGGGAACTTGGGCGACATGACTCTGTCTCCCTTCCTCTGGGGGCGGAGCTAAATGGGGCTAGAAAGACTGTTCACAATGTGCATACTGCTCCTCAGAGGACTGGGGTTAGATTCCCAGCATCCATTTGGTGACTCACAAATTTCTGTAAGTCCAATTCTAGGCATCTGATGCCTTCTTTTGACCTTCATGGGTCCCAGGAATGCATGTAGTGCACAGACATACATGTGGACAAAATACCTATATATATATAAAATAAAACAAATAAATTTAAATCTTAAAAAAATTGCAAAGACACTCCTTTTTTTTTCAATGTTTATAGCTGTATTATATTATATTATGTCATATTATATTATAGCTGCCAATGGTACAAATCAGACATCTGATCAACATCAACAGACAAATGGATAAGTAAATTTGAGCAAAGACACTCCTAAAGAAGGAATCCACCTTGTCTAATAACAGGACTTCTTATAAATCCATAACAATGCCGGGCAGCGGTGGCATAAGCCTTTAATCCCAGCACTCAAGAGGCAGAAGCAGGTGGATATCTAAGTTGGAGGTCTACAGAGTGAGTTCCAGGACAGCCAAGGATATATAGAGAAACCTTGTCTTGAAAACTCCAAACAAACAAATAAATATATGCATAACAATTACATCAGTGAGCAATTGGCAGAAGTTTAGCCCCGGGCCTGAAATACCCGCAAGACACAGGAACTGCTCACTGGCCACAGAGGGAGGCACAGGCCTCTCAGCTGTGGTACAAGAAACTGGTTCTTACAGGTTTAGAGGAGAGCCCAGCACAGGGGGCCTCAGGCAGGAGCCCAGCACAGCAGTGAATCGCCCGGTCAATGCCACCAGCAAGGAAAGGGCAGCTTGGCAACCAATCCCTGAGAGGAGGAGGGAGGTGACATGGGGGAGAAGGCCACACGTTTTAAGATGGGATTTTTCCATAAGGACACAGGATGAGAGGAGAGCTAAAGAAGCAAAGTGCTTTCAGGGAAGAGAGAACAGGATCTGGGGATGATAGACCTCCCCAGCAGCGGGGACACTTCTGCCACTGTCCCAAGTGAGGAACCAGTGCAGACACAGGAACACACACGTGCATCTGAGACAGACAGGGGAGGCATGGAAGGGGACTTGAGGTGTCCTGTGCAATGACGTGTCTCTCTCTCTCTCCCCCCTCTTCTCTTCCCCCTTTCACTCCTCCCTCTTCCTCTCTTTTCTAATAGGGCCTCATGCAGCCCAGGCTGGTCTCAAACTTGCTAGACAGCCAAAGCTGGCTTCACCTCCTGAGCCTCCTTCCTCTACCTCCCAAGCACTGGAATGACAGGCATGAGCTGTCACAGGAGGCCCAGTTTCTTGAGGTGCAAGGTCTCTAGTGGCAGCAGAGAGAGAATAAGAGAAAGTGCTTATTAGAGGTTTGTGGCTGTGAATTTACAAGAAAAGCAGCCTCTGTTGTGTGATTTCTCTCCAGCTATAGTTAGTGGTTCAGAGTCAGTAGAAAGCTGGGTTCAGTGGAGATTGCGGTTGTGCTGGGTGACAGAGGGAGAAACCAGGCAAGCAGATGTTTGCAAGGTCAAGATGAAAACACAGAGGGCTGGCAGGATGGCTCAGTGAATAAAGGCACTTGCCAGCAAGTCTCACAACCTCAGTTTTATCTCTAGGACCTACATGGTGGAAGGTGAGAACCAGCCCTAAAAATTGCCCTTTGACCTCCACATGCACACACTGTGGCATGTGCACACATGCGCATGCACATCCCTAAGATATATAAATGTAACACTTTAAAAAATGTTAAAATGACGATTTGTGCCTCGATAATGGGACTGGGGCTGTAGCTCAACTGGTAGAGGGCCTTTCTAGCAGCTGCAAAGCCCCGGGTTCCATCCCTAGTACCACATAAACCAGGTGTTGTAATGGCCACCAGTAATCCCAACACTCTGGAAGCAGAGGCAGGAGGATCAGAAGTTCAAAGTCATCCTTGGCTACATAAGTTCAAGATTAGCTTAGGCTACATGAAACCCTGACTCAAAAAAAAAATTTTTTTTTTAAAAAATCAAAACAAACCAAAACAGCAATAACAAGAGAGAAACAGAGGGAGAGACAGAGACAGAGAAACACATAAAGAGAGAGCAAAATGAGAGAGTAATTAAAATGGGAGTCAGCAGAGTCAGTTAATTCCATGGGACTGAGGCCTCGGTAGGGGCAGATGTATTCCCAGGGAAGTGAGTAGTGACCAGGCCCAGAATACTCTTTGGTGGGGCAGGGTAGAGCTGGAGTAGAGAAAAAGGTTGATGTCAGGGAGCTGTGTGTGTGTGTTTGGGAGGGGGACACAGAGAAGCCATTCCACAATAGCTGTGACAGTCCCCGTTTGTGAGAGGGGAAGGTAAGAAGACAGGCAGTCCGTGGGTAAGAAGGCGCTGGGAATGAGGAGTCACCAGCAGGTATTTGGATAACAAGCTTTTCTTACCCAGGTTCCAGACAGTCTAGCATGTCCCTTTATTACCATCCTTAAAGATGGTAATTTAAGGAACATCCGAACATGACTATCTGTCTCCCAAGGGACAGAAAGGCTCAGCCAGGTGGCCCTGCTCACACCCCGCCCTGTCCCCACCTACTCACCGGGATAGTTCCTGCAGCCTCCGGCAGTGCTTCCCCGGCGCCAGGTGCCCTCGTAAAATGTGGTGTTCCAATTCCGGAGGGTCCTGCTCTTGAGGGCATCAGGTGTAAGGTTGCAGATTTCCAGTTTGGTGAACTCACGTATGAAGTCTCGGAAGGACATCCTGAGGGCCCAAGGGCAGAGGTGAACCACAGTCCTCCATCATGAACTGGGTTTTAGGGGAGCAAGTGGAGAAAAAAGCGTTGCTTACCAGAACTCCCCATCCTCCATCTTGACCCTCAGCTGCTCTCGTTCATAGGGGTCCACTTTGTTCCACTCATAGGAGCTGTGGGAAGCAGGTACTGCCAGGGTTGGACACCACTGACCTATCTAACTTGTCCCTGGGTCCTGTCCAACCTGGCCTGTTTCCAGAGCCCAGATCAGTAGGCTTTCTCTAGGGCCACCCTCTTGAGGTCCTTTATGGATCCCTATTTAAGGGTCCCTCTTCTTTTGGGGACAGGGTCTCACTATGTAGCTCTGGCTGGATTTGAACTCACGGAGATGCACCTGAAAGCTTGGATTAAAAGCCTAGCCAATTTTTATTTTTTAAATTGTGTATGTGTGTGTGTGTGTGTGCTTGTGGAGGCTATGAGAGGGTGTTAGATCCCCTGCAGTTGTAGTTACTCTGGGTTACGAGCCTCCTAACGTGGGTTCTGGTACCCAAACTCAGGTCCTTTCTGTAAACCAGGACAAGCTCCTAACTGCTGGGCCACTTTTTCCCAGGCACCACCATACTTTCTGTTTTTGTTCTTGTTTTTTTTGTTTTTTGCTTTTTTCCATTTTTTGGATTCAGGGCCCTGCTCTTTAATGGCCCTGGCTGGCCTGGAACTTTGTACATAGATCAGGCTGATCTCAAACTCACAAAGATCTGCCTATCTCTGCTGAGATTAAAGGTAGATACCATCACATTCCTACCTCCTTTAAGCCTAGGTTGAGCTGGAACTCACTGTGAAGCCCAGGCTGACCCCAGATTTGTATTGATCTTCCTGCCTCAGCTTCCTGAACACTGCAATTACAAGCAGAAACTACTACATCCAGCCAGGGTTATGTTTTATCAAGGTCAAGTCAGATGACCTGGGTGTATCCACAGGCTGCCCCAGTGCCCACAGCCTAGGTGAGCTCTGTCAGGACAAACTCCCAAGATATGACCCCTTTACTCAACTCTGAGTCCACATCCAGACTGCTGGGGCCCAGGAAGAAATGCCAAGGACATCTCCAGACTTCCCGCAAACCTCCCTAACTAGCGCCCACTGTTCCATGGCTTACCTGTCACTCCATGGTCCTTTCCACTCCACTTCACCCCAGGGGTTCCGCATCCGGATTAGGTTCACCCGCTGGCCCTGGTAAGTCACCTGTTCCCCAGATGGTGCATCAGTGTCATGACCTTGGACATCCCTTCCCAGACCTCTGTCTTTACAACCTCACCCTGCTTCCTAGCCAGCAACACCAGGACCACATAGTCCATACACCCTAAGCCAGTCCTCCAGGAATTTACAACCCAGTGAGGCAGCTGTGCAAATGAACTGGAGTCACTAGGCATAGGCGTCAATGTGTACCACAGGATGATTATCCCAGAAGGTCAAAAAAAAAAGAGAAATTACTTCCCATGGCCCAGGTTAGATGCCAGGGAGGCATAGAAGTAGGAACCACACTGCAGGGCAGGTCCAACCCAGGGAAATACCTGCTTGGCATCCGTCACAGAGTATGCATGGCCTCTCACCAGGTTCTTAAAAGTGATTGCCTCCAAATCACGGATATCAGAGATCTACAGAAGGAAACACGCACACACGGTCAGAAGATGAAGTACCATCCATGCTTCGAGTGTATGTGAGGCTCAGGCCATACCCCTTGCCCCCTGGCACACACAACCCCCACAAAAGCTTATGGGAGAAACTGTTAGAGATTCCTTTCCTGTTACACACAAATATTGTTCCTCCTGGGGAGCAGGGCAGAGTCTAGATATCTCACCGATTCTCTCACTATGCTGTTGCTGGCTAGGGCTGGCCATATTGTGAATGTGCATACACACACTTATAATCAAGTCCTGCACCCCACACCCCTCCACCCAAGAGGGACTCAGTGAGGGGACAAACGGGGGTGGGGGGAGAGAAGGACAGATCCAGTGGGGCTAAACTTGCAGAGTCATATAGCCCTTTAAAAAAAAAGTTTAATTTAGGGGCTGGAGAGATGACTAAGTTAAGAACATTGGCTGCTCTTCCAGAGGATCTGAGTTCAATTCCCAGCACCCACATGGCAGCACACAATGGTCTGTCTGTAACTCCAGTTTCAGAGGACCCAACACCATCACACAGACATGTGTGCAGTTGAAACACCAACCAATGCTCATAAAATAAAAATAAGTAAGTTATTTTAAAAATTTCTTTTCTAGCCGGGCGGTGGTGGCACACACCTTTAATCCCAGCACTTGGGAGGCAGAGGCAGGTGGATTTCTGAGTTTGAGGCCAGCCTGGTCTACAAAGTGAGTTCCAGGACAGCCAGGGCTGGCTACTCAGAGAAACCCTGTCTGGAAAAACCAAAAAAAAAAAAATTTCTTTTCTAGTTGACTCTCTCTCTCTGTATGTGACTCTGGGTTGCTGCATGTGAGTGCAAAAGCACATCGCAGCCAGAGCCATCAGATCCTCCTGGAGTGGACGTCACAGGCAAGTCCTGAGTTATCTGATGTAGGTGCTGGGAACCAAACTTGGGTCTTCTTCAAGAGCAGTACATGCTCTTAACCACTAAGCCATCTCTCCAATCCTAAGGTGTCATAGCATGACATTGCCATTCACAAAGTTCACACTTGGGAATGGCTCAGTCAATTCACAGATTTTTAAATCTCAATGTTTTAAGTAAGATTCCGAGCTTTTGTGTTGGGCTCCATAGCAGCGTGTGGCCAAGGATACCCATGATTCTGGTGTGAAATGACCAAGGAGGGAACTAGGGAGGGCTAGAAGTGGCTGTGGGAATTGCAGGCGGACAACGGTAAGCAAAGAGAAAGGAAAGGAGGAGGAGCCAGGCATGGGTGAAGTCCGAGAATAAGAAAGAGATTGCATCAGAAGACTGAAGCACTGGACTGTGATAGCCTCAGAACTCAGGAAGGTCATAAGAATGAAGGGCCTTGCTAATCTACTCTGTATTGCTCCAATTTTAGTATATGTGCTGCCTGCAGAAATGGCTCAATGTTAAGAGCACTGGCTGCTCTCCCAGAGGACCTAGGTTCAATTCCCAGCACCCACATGGCAGCATACAACTGTCTGTAACTCCAGTTACAGAGACTTGACACCTTCACACAGACATACATACAGGAAAAGCACCAATGCACATTAAATAAAAACAAACAAGAATGAGAAGGGGAGCTGGAGGAAGCTGGGGAACAAGCTGGGGCACAGCGGGAGGCCAGAGGTTTGAAGGAAGAAGTGGGGGACAGGGAGTACACCTGGAGGTAGAAGATAGGGAGGAGGTGATGGGCGGGGCTCATCCGCAGCCGGAAATGAGGTGAGAGGGGGTGTGTCTTAGGATGAACAAGCGCTGAAGATGAGATTAGGATTTGTCAGAGGAACTTGGATATCACTCACATTAATGGAGCAGCCCAGCAAGGAGCCTCGTTCCAGGGCCTTTAGAATGATCTGGTAGAGGTCACTTGGTGCCTTCTGCAGATCGTACCACTCAGTGACCCCACCGGTAAAGTCCTCGAAGGCCTCTGAGGTGCTGCCTCCCGAAAGGGCCTCGTAGCTGCCATTCACTCTGTGGGCAGCTCCAGGTCAGTTAGTAGCATCATCAAGCAGGACCAGGTGAGAGGGTGGGGAGCAACCCTTCCACCCCTGGAGACTGAAGGCATGCCCTGGGGATCCTACTCACTTAGCATAGGCTTTCTCAAGCAGAGCACTCCAGAACTCATTGCCTTGGGCAGAGTGCACAAACACCAGCTTCCCATCCTTGGTGGGCAGCAGGTCATCCACGACCACGTCTACCCACTCCCCGAACTGCCACAGCTGTGGGGAGGGACAAAGTGAGTGCCTGCTCTGGGGTCCCCCAGGCCTAACAGCTGGGCTTACTAAATGCATGAGTCTAGGTCCATATGCTGGGAACCTCTCTCTCTCTCTCTCTCTCTCTCTCTCTCTCTCTCTCTCTCTCTCTCACACACACACACACACACACACACACACACACATTCATAGAGGCACGCCTTTTGTCTACTAGAGTATATAGCCAATAGCCCTCCTCAGCCCCCGGGCACCACAACTAGACACCTAAAGGTGTCTTAGCACTTAGGAGGTGATCTCTATGAGTTCAAAGTCAACCCTGATCTACACCGTAAGTTCCAGGATAGCTAGGGCTACACGGAGAAACCCTGTCTTATAAAACCAAAAGAAGCTGGAAGAGGAGTAGATTGGAGATTTGAGGGAAGGGGGTACGGAAAAGAATGACAAGAGCTAACTAGGTGTGGGCACTCAGCATAGAGTAATAGCCGCCATTTCTTCTCGGCCAGGGCAGAGCGAGGTAGTAGGCCCTAATTAGGCAGAAGAAAGGAACCCAGAGATCCCTTAATCATCATGGTAGGAAGGTTCAACCAAGTCTTTTGGGGTGTCTCTCTTAACACCAGCTCCTGGAGAGTTCACTCATGTAACTTGAAAAGTGGGCTGTGTTGGAAACATCAGGAAAGGGTGGTTAAACGCCGTGCCTGTCTTCTCCCCTACACTCTGTCAGGCTTGCCAAAGCTGGGAAACTGGGAAAAGGGTGGACTGACACATGAAGATGGGGAAACTGAGGCTGGGGCTTCCCTTTCTCTGGGAAGCACAGCCTTACCTAGGAGAGCTGCAAGCTGAAAATACCTGCCTAGCCATTCACACATGACTGACCAGAGGTGGCACAGAGGCCAAATACCTTCCAGAGGGAGGGCTGCCCTCGCAGGGCGTGGCCCTGGCTATCTCGGCTTCACAGTGCTGTGGGCCATCCTTTCCCATCTCCCTAATGGCAGCTATGCCTCTGGCCCGGGGAGGGTGCAGGGACCTTCACCTGGAAATGAAAGATGCCAGCGTAGCCGTCCTGAAAGCTCTGGCCGTAGGGAACCACTCGGTGCAGAATAGTCTCGTTGAGGGTGATGGAGGCAATGGCAGCCAGGAGCCAACAGTCCCCTGGGATAGGAAAGGCCCTCGTCAGGCTTGCTTTTTGGATCTACCCAGGGGAGGGAGGTGCTGTGTATGTGGGATGCCGGGGACCACCAGGATTCCCTGGGTACCCTTCATCTCCCCTCGGCTTACAGAAAAGACCCAGGAATCTGGGCGAACCAGCACCTATGCTGATAGGCAAAGCCTGTCTGGGCCTGCAGGAGGGAGGAGTTGGGGCAGTGCCCAATGGAACGGGAACGGGGAACTACAATGGGGGAAACGCCCAGAACCCCACCCCTGGGGGCTTACCCAGTGCTCCCTGGCAGATGTCTGTTCGAGTGGCTCCATCCACGATGAACTGGGGGTTTGACATCAGTTCCTACAAGACCCACAGTCATGTTGCTGGGCCAGTCCCTCCTAGAAACTGGCACCCAGACACCACTAATAATGGGGGCCCCACCCCCATTGCCCACCATCATCAGAACCAAGTTCCACCCAGAGCGGCCCTCTTACCGTAGGACGCTTCCATTTGATGCCATAGGTTTTAGAGGAATGGGGACCCAGTTCCTTGAAGCCCAGGCTATGAGAAACTGGAGGGAAGGCCTCATCTTGGAAGAGGACCCCATTCTGCAGGCATCTCGCCCGCAGCTTTTCATAATCCTGGCCCAGATACTTGATGGCGTTTTCATGGCGGCCCAAGCCCAGCTCCTTGTCCCGTTGCTTCTGCACTTGGGCTGACACCCCGGTACAGTACACAGGTGTGATTAACTCCTCTGCCATCCTGGGGAACACATGGGCCTGGTAGAAATTCAGGCCTTCCCTGGGGTGTGCTTACAACTGCTGCCTGCCAGCATTCTCCTGGACTCATTTCTCCCCAAACATGGGCCACTGCCCCCTTTACAAGGCCTGGGACTCTCAGCCGCCTTATTTGTTAGGCTCCCAGAATTTGGAAAAGGGTGTCCAACCTCTAGGTATCCCGATCACCACCTCTCTTTTCCCGATTCCTACAGTTCAGAGGTGACAGTTTGGTGTCAGCCATCCAGGCAAGGCAGTGTAGGGTGGAGGCAGCCGAGAGCAAAGGTACTCCAGGTAAGCTCTCTGACCCCGCTTGCCTGCCTGTAACCCCCCTCCACAGGCTGCCGAACATCTAGTTCACTTGCCACTTTCCTTGGCTTAGGAACTGAAAACTCCAGGCATTGATGTCCTTCCACAAGCTGAACATCAGAGCACTGGACACTGGCCTAGCTCCAGGCAGACAGGATGAGCTGAGCGCCTGGGCTGAACTGCTTCCTGACCCCCTACCCGGCTCGCAAGTATGCAGAAGACCTGAAACTGGGGCTGATCAGCGACAGCTCCCTAGCCCCAGAAGCAGTGGCCTGGGTCAGACAGTCGTAGTCTGGACACCCAAGTTCTTACCTGGGGAAGGGGAATTTAGGAGATTGTTGCGGTCCCTGGAGCTGGCTTCCTTGGTGGCAGCTCAGGGCAGGGCCCAACCAGGAAGAGCTCTCCTCCCTACCCTCCTCCCCGCCCTCCTCCACCGCCCCTCAGTCCTGGTCCCTCCCTCCCTCCCTGATCCTCCACCTACTCCTGAGGCTCTTACCCGACTCCCTTTAGGCTTTCCCTTATCTCCCCCGCAACACTTTTTACTATCTCTTACTTAGTGTGTCTTTCTGTCCCTCCCTTCCTCCGCAGGCTCTAAGCAAGCTCTGCGAGAGGACAAATTGGTAAAAGGCAGAGTTGTCTCCCGGGAGGAGCCGGTCGCCGGTCCGGGTGAGGAGGGTTGGACTGGGACAGAAGGGCACCGCCGGCCAGAGAGAGGGTAGGGCAAGGGGTATTTTTAACTAGGGCCGCAGCTCGAGTTGCAGAGCCGCCGGCCCCACCCTATGTCGCCCTCCGGGAAGGTACTGGGGACGATCCGGGCTCAGTGAGGCCGCCAACAGAGCCCTCGACCCGCCTCCTGCGCCCCCGCGTGCCTCTGGGTTGCAGCTGTCTTCCAGCCCAGCCGGCGCTCTGCGAAGCAGGGATTACCTCTGGCGGCCGCAACTGCTTGCTGGAGCTGCCCCTGGCTGGGTGAGAGTGGACTTCTGCCGGACACTAGACAAACGGTAGCCCCACCCCGACTGGTCCCTGCGGCAGACCCGCTGTAGGGCTGAGCCAGCTCCCCACCCCCTCACCTTAGGGCGCAGGCCTGCAGAGCTAGCACTCCGCCCTAGCGGTCTTTGCGCATTCCCTGCATGGCCTTAGATAAATCCGTGCCTCGATTTCCCCAACCATGCAGAAGAAAAAGAGGGACAATGACCTCAGCCAATCTTTGTGTAGCATCCTGGCCTTCTCTCTCAAGTTCTTGGTCTGCCCACCTGGGATCAGAGCCCTTGTGTGTGTGTGTGTGTGTGTGTGTGTGTGTGTGTGTGTGTGTGTGGTGGTGGTGGTGGGGTCACCTGGCCCGGGAGAGGACAGCAGAGATCCTGAACATCAGGGCAAGCCCACCCGGGACCTGCAGATTCCACTGGGCGCACTACAAGAGTTTGGAGCGCCAAGGATGCAGAAGGATTGGGGCGGTCCCAAGGCTCAGGGCTCTTTACAGTTATGGAGGTCACAGTATGGCCGATGCAGGCTATATAAGATGGGTAAGCATTCGTTGAATAGATGGTGCCTACCTTTCTTGGGATTCTAGGCACCTCGACACTCTAAAAGTTAAGAGCTGACTGCATCTGACTTTCCCACCTGGGCTTTGTGCTCAGCTGGGCACAAGATGATGAACTGCCTTCCTAGTTAATGGAGAGGAAGGGTTGGTCCACACACTTTTCCTGACTGAAGCCTGATCTAATGCAGGTGTCAGTAAAAGCTCAAACACAGTGACTACTGCGGAGTGGGGAGATGCGTGTGTCGGGCGGGTGGGGTAGGGTGGTGCCTGAAGAAAGCCTTGGTAGGTAGAGGAACTGAGGTGTAGCAGATGTTGCTTAATCCAGGGGGAAAAGAGGGGAGAGTGGCAGGGTTAGGCAGATTCAGGGGTTCAGATTCTTGTTTTATTTATGTGTGCGCATGCATGCAGGTAACCACAAGAGGGCAGAAGAGGGTTTCAGACCCTCACGAGCTGGAGTTACAGGCAATCAAGAGCTGACTGACATGAAGGCTGTGAACTGAACTCAGCACCTCAAGAAGAGCAGGGAGCGCTCTTCTCTCTGGCTCTTTTTCCTCCCTGACATAAGGGCTCCGGTAGCCTAAGCTGGCTTTGAACTCTATGTGTAGCTGAGACTGGCCTTCAGCTCCCAGTCCTCCTGCCTCCACCTCTCAACTGCTGTGATTACAGAATTCGCCTCTAAGCCCTGCTAGTTTAGATTTCATTCTATTGGAGGTGACTCAGACTTGTACAAGCAAAGACGGTTAAATAAGGGTGGGATGGAGGGGACAAGAAAAATGAGCAACCAGATCAAAGAATGTCGTAGCAGGGCAGTGGTGGCACAGGCCTTTATTCCCAGTACTCTGGAGGCAGAGGCAGGCTGATCTCTGTGAATTTGAAGCCAGCCTGGTCTACAGAGAGAGTTCCAGGACCACAAAAGGGGGCTACACAGAGAAACCCTGTCTTGAAAAACCAAAATAAATAAATAAACAAATAAATAAATAAAATTTAGTCTCTCTCTCTCACCCTCTTGTCTCTCCGATACTGCCCCCCACCCCCTCTCAATTAAACCTCTTTCACGTGGAAAAATAAAAATAAAAATAAAAAAATAAGTAAAATTTAAAAATACAGAGACAGAAAAGGATGGCTCAAGCCAAAAAGGTGTCAGGTGTCCCTTTTAGAGGGAACAGAACACTATTGATGACCCATGGTGTAGTACTATAAGGAAGGGGTGTTCTATGTGTTGGGGGTGCTGAGTAGGGATAGAGACGCCCCCTCAGAGAAAGCCCCCTCCTCCTCTCCTAGCCTTGCTTGACCTGGTGGCCCAGAGGCACTTACTCTTTGGAAGCCATGTGGACTCTACGTGCCACCACCTTGGTGCTCTCCCCATAGTCATTGTCACACCATTGACAAGATGGTCATTGAGGGCAGTGCCAGCCTCAGCATGAAAGGTGGAATATGGAGTCTCCTTTGAAGTTGCAGGACCAAACTGGTCCTTAGGGAATGCCCTCCAGACTGAGTCACTTTTTATTTTGAAACAAGGTTTTGAAAGAAGGCACATGTATAAGCCATGTTTCAGTGTCCATGTTACTGTTCTCTTTTTCTACAGTGTGTGTTCCAGGTATCAAACTCAGGTTGTCAAGTTCGGCATCAAGCACCTTTGCCCACTGAGCCGTCATACACACCTTCTTGAGAAAGTGGTGTCTTGAATGATTCTGAACCTTAGACTTTCTGGAAAAGATGGAAGGGGGGGAGACAAAATGGAGAGATAAGTGGTCAGCAGAAGGTGGAAGAAAGAGCTGGCTGAATGAATCACAGGATGTTTCCAAGGCCGGAAGTCATGGTGGATACAGGGCATGGCACTGTGTCTGTAAACCCCCAGATCAGCAACATTAAGGATGAACCTGATGGTGAACTGTGGACTTCAGGAAATAACATTGTGTCTATATTGCTTCAACAATTGTAACAAGCAGTGCACAAGAATGGACAATGGCAAGTTTCCTTAGTTTTTGAGATGCAGCCTTGTTGTGTAGTATAAACTCATCTTAAATTCATGGTTCTCCTGCAAGAGCAGCAAGACTGTGGTTCAGTTCTTGGAACCCACATGAGTACTTGCAACCGTCTGTAACTCCAGTTCTGGCACCCTCTACTGGCCTCTGTGAGAATTGCCCAAAATGGTGCACACACACACACACACACACACACACACACACAGACACACATGTACACATGTGCAAACAATCATAAACATAAAATGAAACAAATCTGTAAATAAATGGAGCTGGGGTTGTAGCTCAGTGGGGTAAAGCTCTTGCCTAGCATACACAAAGCAGAGATCTCCGCCTTAGGGTTTTATTGCTATGAAGAGACACCATAACCAAGGCAACTTTTTTTTAAAGATTTATTTATTTATTTATTTTATGTATATGAGTACACTGTAACTGTCTTTAGAAACACCAGAAGAGCATATCAGAGCCCATCACAGGTGGTTGTGAGCCACCATGTGGTTGCTGGGAATTGAACTCAGGACCACTGGAAGAACAGTCAGTGCTCTTAACCACTGAGCCATCTCTCCAGCCCCCCAAGGCAATGCTTATAAAGACAAACATTTCATGGGTACTGTCTTACAGGTTCAGAGGTTCAGTCCATTATAATCATGGTGGGAAGCATGGCAGCATCCAGCTGACTTGGTGCTAGAGGAGTCAAGAGTTCTACATCTTGATCTAAAAACAGCCAGAGCAGAGTTTGAGCAGTAGGAGATCTCAAAGCCCACCTACACCCTGTCTCCAACTGAAACTGCCTGCAGTTTCATGAACTGAGTTCTCTCAGGGGAGGGCACAAGGACCTGAAAGAGAATTCGAAATTCGAGAGAAATCATGAAGCCAAGTTGAGTTCCAATCAAGGCTTCAACTTTATTTAGAAAGGCCAGGATTTTTATAGTTACACCAAAGCGAAACCAAGTCTCTAGGTTACATGATATTTGCATAACATAAACACTGTAGAAAAGGTCAGGTGCCAAAGTCCCCAGCAAGTCAGAAGATCTTCAGGAGGTGGGGGTGGGCGTTGTCTTATCCGAGAACTTCCAGGCAGCTTCTTCAAAGAAGAACTGACGGTCTGCAGAGAGCTTTTGTCTTAGCTTCCCAGGTAGTAGCCTCCAAGCAGATACTGCCTGAGGTCCGATGGCTTAGCTGAGAGGGGAGGTAACTTCCAACAAGGCCACACCTCCCAATGGTGCACCTTCTCATGGGCCAAGTGCATTCAAACTACCATTCAAACCCTCCAACCAATAACCAGAATGGCTTAAACTGCTCTGGTACTTATATACCCTCTTTTTTTTTTTGTTTTTATAAAGGCTTATTTATTTTATTTATATGAGGACACTGATGCTGTCTTCAGACCAGACACATCAGAAGAGGGCATCAGATCCCATTACAGATGGTTGTGAGTCACCATGTGGTTGCTGGGAATTGAACTCAGGACTTCTGGAAGAGAAGTCGGTGCTCTTAAGTTGCTAAGCCTCTCTCCAGCCCCTTATATACCCTCTTAAGAGTCCCCAGAGTTCCAAATGTAAATTCTCTTCAGCTGGCAGAACCACATCCTTGCCAGAGGTCCCAGTTCCACCGATAGTTTTCATAGTGTAGAGCACACAGGTTAAAGGTTCCTTCACAGATCACTCTTTCCCCCTCAGCCGTCATCCACAAACAGGATGCCCAAGCAACAACAGCTTTCTTTTTTTTGTTTTTGGAGACAAGGTTTCTCTGTGTAGCCCTGGCTGTCCTGGAACTCACTGTGTAGACCAGGATGGCCTCGAACTCAGAAATTCACCTGCCTCTGCCTCCCAAGTGCTGGGATTAAAGGCGTGTGCCACCCAAGCAACAGCTTTCTGTTTACACTAATTGTTTCTGTCAAGTTGATACAAACCTAGTGTCTCGAGCACTTAGGGTGACCAGCCTATGGTTTCAGCTGGTGGACGCCCCCAGCAATTAGGACAGAAGACAAGGAGTCAGACGTGGTGCTAAAAGAGCTTTTATGCACTATATCAGGCTGTATCACACAAATTACACACCAAAATAACATAGCAATCACTAGTATCGCTAGCAGAACAATTTCAAACATTCTAACATCATGAGCTAAGGGATATACGACCTGTCTCCGCTCTCAGGCTCGGGCTCCGACGTCTTCTTGGGCGTTGGTTGTGTGCCTTATTGAGAGGTGGGAGGTGAGAGTCTGAGTCTGAACAGCGTGGATCCGTTCAGCAAGCAGTCTCGTCTCTGACTTGGTCGCTTCTGGTGGTTTTAAGCTCTTACTTATCTCTATCTATGTCTGCATGTTGGGCTTCGTGCATCACTCTGTCTTTATCTGAGGTTCCACTCTGGGTTACCGCCTTGCGGTGCTTATCCATTTCACACATTTACTTTCACTTTTATTCACTTGTCACTTAATATTCTATTTTAGCCTACCTGGCCTTCAGGCCTTACATGCTCCTTACACCTAGACAACTGGGAAGAGAGAATCTTAACTAAGAGAACGCTTGGGTGAGACTCTCCTGCAGGCGCTGGGAAGACTGTGGGGAGTAGAGGGAGGGAAACTGCCGTCAGGGTGTGCTGTATGGGAGAAAAGTAAATAAAAATCTTTTAAAAAGACTATCCCGTGGACAAGTCTGTGGGATATTGTCCTGATTAACGGTTGATGTGGGAGGGCTTAGCTCACCGTGGGCATGTGGGGGCCAGAGGTTGATGTAGAGAATCATTCTAAATCCTCTTCCAGCTTACCCACTGTGGCAGGGTCTCAGTCAAACCCAACGCTCACCAAATGGCTGGCTAGTCTCCTTAGGCATTTTGCTTTGGGGATCCCATCTCTGCCTCGCAAAACTGGAATTGTAGGCAAGCTAGCATGCTGGATCACTGAGAAGTTAAACTCTAGTCTTCTCAGCTTTGCATTTTAACTACTAAGTCATCTCTCCAGTCCCAAGATAGGGTTTTCTAAAACGAGCTGCCCTGGCCCTGTAACCTCATTAGTGTGCATTCCACATGCTTGCCTTGTGAATAAGCCAAGGACTTCTTTGAGGGACAGATTCTATCACACAGACAATTGAGTGTATTTTAGGAGATGTGTGTTAGGAACACAGTCAGAGGTTAACATATGTATACTATACTCATACATATATGTATATCGGATACACATAGATGTCTGTTTATATTTAGTTTTTTTTTTCTAGAGGACATCATAAGAAATTCATGAGGGACCACTGAGGTGATGCATTGGGTAAATTGCTGGGGCTGGAGAGATGACTCAGTGGTTAAGAGCACTGACTACTCTTCCAGATGGTCCTGAGTTCAAATCCCAGCAACCACAACCATCCCATCTGTAATGAAATCTGAGGCCCTGTTCTGGAGTGTCTGAAGACAGTTACAGTGTACTTACATATAATAACTAAATACATCTTTTTTTGTTTGTTTGTTTGTTTGTTTGTTTTGGTTTTTTTTTGGTTTTTTGTTTTTTGGTTTTTTTTTTTTTG
>NW_022196904.1:137398798-137405647 GCF_008632895.1 Mastomys coucha
CCAGGCTGGCCTTGAACTCAGAAATCGGCCTGCCTCTGCCTCCCAAGTGCTGGGATTAAAGGCGTGTGTCACCACCGCTCGGCAACTAAATACATCTTTAAAAAAATAATTGGGTAAATTGCTGTAAAAGTCTTACAGTATGTTTAAGATCTGGAGCCAACAGTGGAGGGAGAGAGAGAGAACCAAGTCCTGAAAGTTACCCTCTGATCTACACACACACACACACACACACACACACACACACACACACACAGAGTCATACACATACACAGTTACACACACAGTCATACAGACAAACACAACCCATATGAATACACACCTGTAGTCCCAGTACTTGGTATTGTGCAGCAGGAGGATTGATGTAAATTTAAGGCCAGCCAGGGCTATATAGTGAGTTTTAGGCAAATGTGGACATACCAAGAGTCTTGTCTCAAAACAAAAGAGGAAGAAAGGGAGGGAGAGAGGAAGGGAGGGTGGAGAAGGGAAGAAGGAAAAGAAAGGGGGGAAGGGAGAGGGGAGGGAGTGGCAAAAAGAAACACTGTGCATTTCTCATCTCAGCTTCTGATGTCCCAGCCTCCTAGCTTTCTGACCTCTGCTCCTTGGGAGCCACTCCTAGGCCCACCTCCAAAGTGCAGGAATTACAGGCCGTGCTACCACACCTGGCATGGGACCATCTTTCCATGAGTGTTCAGTTTAAATGTCACCCCCTCTAGGCAGCCTCTCCCTCCCCATTAACAACAGATTTTCTTTTGGGGTTTGCTTTGGGTTCGTGTGGTGCAGCACGGGCTCTGCCACCGAGCTCACCCCCCAGCATGGACGTTCACTCTTTCGGATTCTCAGGACATCTCTGGAGTAGGAGCTATACTATAATAGTTAATGCAGTGCAACTGACCAAAGCCACAGGAAGGAACCGTGTCTCATCTAGTTGGTTGGTTGGTGGTTTTCAAACGAGGTGTCTTGTAGCTCAGGCTGTTCCACACAAGGTGACTCTGATCTCTTGATCCTCCTGCCTCTGCCTCACTTGAATTACGGGTGTACACTGTCTGTCTGGCCACCATGCCTCTCTTACAAACAGCCTTAACCCTGAAGCTATTTCTAGATGGGCTCTAGAGCCACTTTCCACGTGAGCTCTTCAAGAGGTTTCAGATGCCTCTGCTCATTCAATCCTCTCCACAACTATAGGAGAAGAATGTCACACAAGGGAAACTGAGGCTCAGGATGGCACCAGCTGGGGAGGAGAGCCGAGCTGGTACTCTGCTTTTATTGCCTGATGCTGCCTGGACCCTTCCCCGACCACCTGAGGGCCAAGAAACCAAGCTAGGACCTGAGCAGCACCAGGTTCATCAGAGGCTCAATTGCTCTGGGAGCCGAGGCCTGAGTTGGGTGCGTTAAGAGGAAGGTGAGGGGTAGAGTCAACACTGCCAGCCTGAGGCCCACGGGCAGGAGGACAGACAGTCTGTGGCAGATCATGGCTCAACCAGAAAGCAAGCAGGCAGCTCTTGATCCTGTGGAGGTCATCAGCTAGGGCTAATGAGGGTTGGGAAGATGCAGGTAGGGATTGCTATGGGACTGCACTGGGAAACCTGCCGTGCCCACAAAGCTAGGAAGAGGCAGAGGAGACCCAGCCCATATGCCCCTCCTTCCCTGGATCTAGTATTCACTTGAACAGCTTCTGGCTTCTAACTCAGAGGTGTAGGTTCCTGGCTCCAGTGCCATCTGAGGGTACAAGAACATCACCTGGGAGATTTCTGACCACTGAGAGATCATTTTGGTAGTGAAAACAATGGCCCTCTGATGGCAGAGAAGCCCCCCTCCCCCAAAGCCCGCTGTGGTGCAGGGGCCAGTGGCGCGCCCAGTGGGGAGGGGCTGCAAATTCTCCTGAGTTGAGAGCAGCTCCTTTCACCATGGCACTGGCGTCATTGCAAGCCCCAGGAGTTGGCTCATTGGCCGTGATCTGAGAAGGGCAGCGTAGACTGTGAACAGCAGTGGAGGCCCAGCTTTGGCAGCCCAGGTAACCAGCCAGACCCCTACCTCCTCATAGCTCATTGCAGCTCCGAAGCCCACGAAAGGCCACAGAAAATCCCTAGTGCTCAAGAACTCTCCTGCTAGGGAACACCCGCTTCTCCTGGGACCCGTGGGGGAGATCTCAAATTCAGGCTACTCTGTATCCTCCTCCATGTCATTTGCAAGGAACTTACGTGGAGAGGACTGAGCTCAAAGGGCAGAAGCTGTGTGTGGCTTTGCTCTGCCAGTCAGCCCGCTACAGCCACTCAGCACCAGAAATGTGTGTGCCCTCGAGGAGCTTCCAGTTTGCACTGGCAAGTAGACCAGAACCGTGGACAGGAGGTACTGGAAGGGAAGAGGATCAGAATGAGCCGATAGGGAGGAAGGGCTAGCGAGGTTCATTCAGCCAATGGGGAGGAAGGGCAGCAGCTAGGTTCATTCACTCACAAGACATTTTGGTGCATGGAAGAAAATGTAAGGTATAAGCGAGGCATGGAGGCAGGAGGATTGGGAATTTGAGGTTATGCAAAACTATATTAATAATCAGAAGTCACCATGAGCTTCATGGACTTTGTCTCTCCAAACTCAAATAAGTGAGTAAATAAAGGAATAAATAAACAAACCCCAGCATGCAGGAAGGTGCATCAAGACATTGTTTGGGTTTGAAGCCAGCCTGAGCTACATAGTAAGACCCTGTCTCAAAATAAACAAGTAAATGCACCAATAGGCAGGTGTGGAACTGCATGTGTATAATCCCACTCTGGGGAAGTGGAGGCAGAGGACTCAGAAATTCAAGGCTGCTCAAGGCTATGCATCAAGTTGAAGGCTAGCCTGGTATTCAAGACATGAGATTTTTGAGATTTTGCCTTACACACACACACACACACACACACACAGAGAGAGAGAGAGAGAGAGAGAGAGAGAGAGAGAGAGAGAGAGAGAGAGAGACAGAGAGAAAGAGAGAGAGAGAATACACAGGAAGATATAATGAGGGAGGCGAGGAGGGCAGCTGGGCTTAAGGATCCTGGACAAGTCTATCCCAGGAGACAAGGGGACCCAGCAACCCAGTTCAAGCCCCAGTAATTCAACCATCCCTGCCCTTTACCCTAGCTGTGTCTCACCTTATCTGAAGTCTGAAAGCAGGGACTCTTTTGAGAGGAATTCGGTGTATGTGGGGGTGTCCTCTGCAGTAGAGAGGAGAAGCAGGGGATGCAGGTCACCCCCTTATTGACACAGTGATACGAGGCGCACTGAAGTTGAAACCACCTTTAGAGCAGGTTCTGATGTGACCCCACCGAAGGCCAGACTTGCTGCCCGAGAGGGAGAATGCCAAGGCCTCAGGCATCTTCGAGGTGAGGCAGGGCTGATCTCATTCTCCTCGAGCCCCACCTCATTTCATTCCAGTCCCCCAGATGAGGTCCTCCTGGGACCCCAGGCCAGGATTGCAACAAGGCAGGGTTGGCCTCAGTGGAGCTGTGCTAAACGCTGGAAGGGTTTTTATGTTATTCCTGTGGGGAGGTGAGTGGAACAGAAGACCCATTTTACAGAAAACTGAGGCCTCAGCAAAGTAAAGGTGGGCCCATAGAACTCCAAAAGCTCAAGTAGTTGTGTTTCTGTTCACCCTGCCCCCTTTCTCTCTCATTAGGGTCTCACTATGTAGACCAGTCTCGAATTCACAGAGACTCACCTAACTCTGCCTCCTTAGTGCTAGCATCAAAGGAATATAACATGCCTGGTTTCTTTATTTTAAAGACAAGGTCTCTTATGGACTGAAAGATTGGCTCAGAGGTTAAGAGCATTTGTTGCTCTTGCAGAGAATTTGGGTTCAATTCCTAGCATCCACATGGGAGTTCAAAATCATCCATAACCCCAGTTCTAGAGGATCCAATGCCCTCTTCTGGCCTCCACAGGCACCAGACACACATGTGGTGTGCTGGGTTTGGGGTAGAAGCCAAAAAAACCTCACTTCTGAGACAGAAGCTTAAAAATGAGAGTTTTACTTTCTGAGCATGCAGGGAGGCAGCCAGTTCAGGATCTGAACCGTGTCCCTGAAGGGAACTTGTACAGCACATCTGAAGAATGGGAACAGAGTCGGGGTGGGAGGTAGAGTGGGGGGTGGGGGCAGGAAGTTGCAGGGTTATCCAATCGTATTTTGACATCCTGGGTTAAGCAAGGGAGTACCCACTGGAAATTGAGCTATGTCCAACGTACCTGGCTTCAAGGTCCTAATTCAGCTTTTGTAGCCAGGTGCCCTCCTGGAATTTTAGAATGATAAGGGAACAAAGGAATGGGCAAGCTCACATAGTCAGTCAGGGAATAACAGGCAATTGGTTATCTATTTATAACTTATGCACCTCGGTTTAGATAACAGCAATTTCTATATTCTTTACCAGTTAACAGACAATTAAGAAAATACTTTGAAGCCGGGCAGTGGTGGCACACACCTTTAATCCCAGCACTTGGGAGGCAGAGGCAGGGGGATTTCTGAGTTTGAGGCCAGCCTGGTCTACAGAGTAAGTTCCAAGACAGCTAGGGCTATACAGAGAAACCCTGTCTCGAAAAACCAAAAAAAAGAAAAAGAAAAAAAAAAAAGAAAATACTTTGAGAAATGGGATGGATGTTCACTCCTAGGCCTCGGAACATGAACTTATGTGACCCTGCCAGCAATATGGAGAAGTTGTCCTTGAGATGGTTGCACCCAGACCATTTGTCTCCTTACAAGTTGTCCCAGGAATGTGTGGACTCAGACAACTGTCTCCTTACAGCAGACGCTGTTCAGCTATGGGAAGTCCCCAGCTCCCCCAGGGCCTGGGACCCGGAATTCAGCTTCTCCCTGTGATTAAATGGAATCTGAAAACAAAATGGTGGTGCTTCAAATACGCTTCTTTTGCCTGTTTCCAACATTCCCCTGTCTTCATGTACCCGAATCAAATCTTTGATATTATGCCTCCTGTCTATTATTTAAATCATGGGTTGGGTAGCATTAACACAGTTTTGGAGAGACCATGAAGTGAAGCTTATCATGCAATAAATGGACATAAATGGTGGTGA
This sequence comes from Mastomys coucha, assembly GCF_008632895.1. NCBI lineage: Eukaryota > Metazoa > Chordata > Mammalia > Rodentia > Muridae > Mastomys > Mastomys coucha. The sequence continues at coordinate 137,403,854 of NW_022196904.1, forward strand.
GACTGGTATGTCTGTCCTTTTAACTTAGCATTTCAGCCTGTGAGGTGGGACAATGGACAACCTATTCTCTTCCGTCACTACTTACAGCTCACATTAGGATGTTGTTATTGGGGCCCAGGAAGGCTGAGATGCTAGTCAAAGCCTGGGCAGTGAGGCATTTACCAGAGCATCCCATCAGCTGGACTGGTTAATGTCAGCCTTCAGCGAGTCCAGAGCTCAGTCCACAGGTGATCCCTGGATGGAGTCTGCCAGCCAGGTGAAAATGTGCTGAGACAAATATAGGTTAGGGAGAGAAGTTAAAGTTGTCTAGTAGTTGGGGAAGGTGAGGAATCCCAAGACCAAGGGTAAACCCCATTTTCAAGAACACTGAAGCTTATGTGAATTTTAGTTTACAAAAAGGAGATGTATATTAGTATTACCATTGTATTGAAATCTGTGTTTTAGGAAAAGTGGTTAACAGGTATCTGTAAGACGACAGGAGTAGATAGATGCAAGCCTTGGAGACCTGGCAAAAGCTATAGGTATGGGTCAAAAAGCACCGACATTCTTTTCTTGGTTCCGAGGATTAGATATACAGATTTAACAGGATGTTTTTAGCATGATGAGAAATATCTTTAAGTCTATATTCACAAGACAACCAAAGAGAATTTAAAAGCTTGAGCTTGTGAGTGAATTGTAAGTAGCCAGTGCTCCATTAGCTCATCAGAATTTCATTGATCAATGTTAAAGTTCTGAATTTTTGAAATCTTTGTATAGCAATAGCATGGGGGGGGGAAGAAATATAAAGCATTTCCCTTTTTATATATTTCTTAAATCATTGAGGATTATAGGTACGCACTATCTTGCCTAGCTTCTGTCTTTTTTTTTTTTTTCTATTTGAAGACTAGAGTTTCACTGAGAAGCCTGGGCTGGCCTGGAACTTACTACATAGCCTAGGATGGCTCAAGCTTGCAGTGACACTCTGCCCATAGAGTGCTGGGATTACAGGCCTGCATCCCAGACCCAGTTTAACGGCACCTCTTCTGTCTTTGACTTTCAATCCCTGCCCCAGCACTTAAGTACATAGTTGAAAGACCTGCCAACTCCATACTCAGAAAGGAAACTGAAATTATTTCACATGCTCAATATGGACCAGTCAGATGGCTCAACAGATAAAGGGTTATGCCCCACAAGCCTGACGATCCAGTTCCTAGGACCTATATGGTGGGGAGAGAGAACCAACTCTCCAAGTTGAACTCTGGCAGCCACTATTGCACTTCGGCAAGCACTTGCTCTCTGCTCATAAACAAATGTAATCAAATACTCAGTTCTTCATACTCCCCTCCCGCCTTTGTTAGGCAGGAAAATGAATTCAGGGCCTTGCCATAGGGCCCTCTACCACTGGGCTACATCCCAAACCCCAAAGACTTGGATAGAGCAAGCCCAGGGGCTTCCTCAGATATGAGAGCTGCTTTCCTAAGCCCTGCACATCCTCGGAGAGAGGAGCTGCCTAAGAATCAGGCAGTGCCTGCGAGATCACACAAGCTAACATCCTCCAGCTGTTGAGTGTTGAGGAGTGCTTACTTGATCTCTGAGGTTACCTACAGCTCTGGGACCCAGGCTAGCATTTTTAAATAGCTCTTGAACCTTTGCCCTGACCAATCAGAGCCCATCTAGGGAAGGGACGGGGCTTAAGCCCCTTACCCCCCAACTAGGAATTTCTCAAAGCTTCCCTGCTCCCTCCAATTACCTGAGAGTCTCTTAGAAAAGGGACAACCAGCTGGGTGTGGTGGCACACACTTTTTTTTTTTTTTT